>NC_069500.1:954610843-954910843 GCF_027579735.1 Bombina bombina
ATAAAAAAGAAATCTCCCATTGTTCCACTAAAATTTCACCACAGCTAGCTCACACAATGACCCCTCTAAGGTATCACTAAGCTTGGACCATTTTTACTGTGGAATTTTAAAAATATTGTGCCCCAAATGTCCCTTGAATTTCATAAATCGACCCTTTTCAGCAAATTCACTTAGGAATAAAAAAGAAATCTCCCATTGTTCCACTAAAATTTCACCACAGCTAGCTCACACAATGACCCCTCTACGATATCACAAAGTTTGGAGACTTTTTACTGTGGAATTTTAAAAATATTGGGACCCATATGTCCCTCTAATTGCATAAATAGGCCCTTTTCAGCAAATTCACTTAGGAATAAAAAAGAAATCTCCCATTGTTCCACTAAAATTTCACCACAGCTAGCTCACACAATGACCCCTCTACAGTATCACTAAGTTTGGGGTATTTTTACTGTGGAATTTTAAAAATATTGGGCCCCAAATGTCCGTCAAATTGCAAAAAATAGTCACTTTCCAAAAATTTCACTTTGGGATAAAAAAGAAATCTCCCATTGTTCCACTAAAATTTCATCACAGCTAGCTCACACAATGACCCCTCTACAGTATCACTAAGTTTGGACCATTTTTACTGTGGAATTTTAAAAATATTGGGCCCCAAATGTCCCTTGAATTTCATAAATCGGCCCTTTTCAGCAAATTCACTTAGGAATAAAAAAGAAATCTCCCATTGTTCCACTAAAATTTCACCACAGCTAGCTCAAACAATGACCCCTCTAAGGTATCACTAAGTTTGGACCATTTTTACTGTGGAATTTTCAAAATATTGGGCCCCAAATGTCCCTTGAACTTCATAAATCGGCCCTTTTCAGCAAATTCACTTAGGAATAAAAATGAAATCTCCCATTTTTCCACTAAAATTTCACCACAGCTAGCTCACACAATGACCCCTCTACAGTATCACTAAGTTTGGACAATTTTTACTGTGGAATTTTAAAAATATTGGGCCCCAAATGTCCCTCAAATTGCAAAAATAGTCACTTTCCAAAAATTTTACTTTGGGATAAAAAGGAAATCTCCCATTGTTCCACTAAAATTTCACCACAGCTAGCTCACACAATGACCCCTCTACGGTGTCACTAAGTTTGGACCATTTTTACTGTGGAATTTTAAAAATATTGGGCCCCAAATGTCCCTTAAATTTCATAAATCGGCCCTTTTCAGCAAATTCACTTAGGAATAAAAAAGAAATCTCCCATTGTTCCACTAAAATTTCACCACAGCTAGCTCACACAATGACCCCTCTAAGGTATCACTAAGTTTGGACCATTTTTACTGTGGAATTTTAAAAATATTGGGCCCCAAATGTCCCCTAAATTTCATAAATCGGCCCTTTTCAGCAAATTCACTTAGGAATAAAAAAGAAATCTCCCATTGTTCCACTAAAATTTCACCACAGCTAGCTCACACAATGACCCCTCTACAGGATCACTAAGTTTGGACCATTTTTACTGTGGAATTTTAAAAATATTGGGCCCCAAATGTCCCTTGAATTTCATAAATCGGCCCTTTTCAGCAAATTCACTTAGGAATAAAAAAGAAATCTCCCATTGTTCCACTAAAATTTCACCACAGCTAGCTCACACAATGACCCCTCTACGATATCACAAAGTTTGGAGACTTTTTACTGTGGAATTTTAAAAATATTGGGACCCATATGTCCCTCTAATTGCATAAATAGGCCCTTTTCAGCAAATTCACTTAGGAATAAAAAAGAAATCTCCCATTGTTCCACTAAAATTTCACCACAGCTAGCTCACACAATGACCCCTCTACAGTATCACTAAGTTTGGGGTATTTTTACTGTGGAATTTTAAAAATATTGGGCCCCAAATGTCCGTCAAATTGCAAAAAATAGTCACTTTCCAAAAATTTCACTTTGGGATAAAAAAGAAATCTCCCATTGTTCCACTAAAATTTCATCACAGCTAGCTCACACAATGACCCCTCTACAGTATCACTAAGTTTGGACCATTTTTACTGTGGAATTTTAAAAATATTGGGCCCCAAATGTCCCTTGAATTTCATAAATCTGCCCTTTTCAGCAAATTCACTTAGGAATAAAAAAGAAATCTCCCATTGTTCCACTAAAATTTCACCACAGCTAGCTCAAACAATGACCCCTCTAAGGTATCACTAAGTTTGGACCATTTTTACTGTGGAATTTTAAAAATATTGGGCCCCAAATGTCCGTCAAATTGCAAAAATAGTCACTTTCCAAAAATTTCACTTTGGGATAAAAAAGAAATCTCCCATTGTTCCACTAAAATTTCACCACAGCTAGCTCACACAATGACCCCTCTAAGGTATCACTAAGTTTGGACCATTTTTACTGTGGAATTTTAAAAATATTGTGCCCCAAATGTCCCTTGAATTTCATAAATCGGCCCTTTTCAGCAAATTCACTTAGGAATAAAAAAGAAATCTCCCATTGTTCCACTAAAATTTCACCACAGCTAGCTCACACAATGACCCCTCTAAGGTATCACTAAGTTTGGACAATTTTTACTGTGGAATTTTAAAAATATTGGGCCCCAAATGTCCCTCAAATTGCAAAAATAGTCACTTTCCAAAAATTTTACTTTGGGATAAAAAGGAAATCTCCCATTGTTCCACTAAAATTTCACCACAGCTAGCTCACACAATGACCCCTCTACGGTGTCACTAAGTTTGGACCATTTTTACTGTGGAATTTTAAAAATATTGGGCCCCAAATGTCCCTTAAATTTCATAAATCGGCCCTTTTCAGCAAATTCACTTAGGAATAAAAAAGAAATCTCCCATTGTTCCACTAAAATTTCACCACAGCTAGCTCACACAATGACCCCTCTAAGGTATCACTAAGTTTGGACCATTTTTACTGTGGAATTTTAAAAATATTGGGCCCCAAATGTCCCCTAAATTTCATAAATCGGCCCTTTTCAGCAAATTCACTTAGGAATAAAAAAGAAATCTCCCATTGTTCCACTAAAATTTCACCACAGCTAGCTCACACAATGACCCCTCTACAGGATCACTAAGTTTGGACCATTTTTACTGTGGAATTTTAAAAATATTGGGCCCCAAATGTCCCTTGAATTTCATAAATCGGCCCTTTTCAGCAAATTCACTTAGGAATAAAAAAGAAATCTCCCATTGTTCCACTAAAATTTCACCACAGCTAGCTCACACAATGACCCCTCTACGATATCACAAAGTTTGGAGACTTTTTACTGTGGAATTTTAAAAATATTGGGACCCATATGTCCCTCTAATTGCATAAATAGGCCCTTTTCAGCAAATTCACTTAGGAATAAAAAAGAAATCTCCCATTGTTCCACTAAAATTTCACCACAGCTAGCTCACACAATGACCCCTCTACAGTATCACTAAGTTTGGGGTATTTTTACTGTGGAATTTTAAAAATATTGGGCCCCAAATGTCCGTCAAATTGCAAAAAATAGTCACTTTCCAAAAATTTCACTTTGGGATAAAAAAGAAATCTCCCATTGTTCCACTAAAATTTCATCACAGCTAGCTCACACAATGACCCCTCTACAGTATCACTAAGTTTGGACCATTTTTACTGTGGAATTTTAAAAATATTGGGCCCCAAATGTCCCTTGAATTTCATAAATCTGCCCTTTTCAGCAAATTCACTTAGGAATAAAAAAGAAATCTCCCATTGTTCCACTAAAATTTCACCACAGCTAGCTCAAACAATGACCCCTCTAAGGTATCACTAAGTTTGGACCATTTTTACTGTGGAATTTTAAAAATATTGGGCCCCAAATGTCCGTCAAATTGCAAAAATAGTCACTTTCCAAAAATTTCACTTTGGGATAAAAAAGAAATCTCCCATTGTTCCACTAAAATTTCACCACAGCTAGCTCACACAATGACCCCTCTAAGGTATCACTAAGTTTGGACCATTTTTACTGTGGAATTTTAAAAATATTGTGCCCCAAATGTCCCTTGAATTTCATAAATCGGCCCTTTTCAGCAAATTCACTTAGGAATAAAAAAGAAATCTCCCATTGTTCCACTAAAATTTCACCACAACTAGCTCACACAATGACCCCTCTACGATATCACAAAGTTTGGAGACTTTTTACTGTGGAATTTTAAAAATATTGGGACCCATATGTCCCTCTAATTGCATAAATAGGCCCTTTTCAGCAAATTCACTTAGGAATAAAAAATAAATCTCCCATTGTTCCACTAAAATTTCACCACAGCTAGCTCACACAATGACCCCTCTACAGTATCACTAAGTTTGGGGTATTTTTACTGTGGAATTTTAAAAATATTGGGCCCCAAATGTCCGTCAAATTGCAAAAAATAGTCACTTTCCAAAAATTTCACTTTGGGATAAAAAAGAAATCTCCCATTGTTCCACTAAAATTTCATCACAGCTAGCTCACACAATGACCCCTCTACAGTATCACTAAGTTTGGACCATTTTTACTGTGGAATTTTAAAAATATTGGGCCCCAAATGTCCCTTGAATTTCATAAATCGGCCCTTTTCAGCAAATTCACTTAGGAATAAAAAAGAAATCTCCCATTGTTCCACTAAAATTTCATCACAGCTAGCTCACACAATGACCCCTCTACAGTATCACTAAGTTTGGACCATTTTTACTGTGGAATTTTAAAAATATTGGGACCCATATGTCCCTCAAAATGCATAAATAGGCCCTTTTCAGCAAATTCACTTAGGAATAAAAAAGAAATCTCCCATTGTTACACTAAAATTTCACCACAGCTAGCTCACACAATGACCCCTCTACAGTATCACTAAGTTTGGGGTATTTTTACTGTGGAATTTTAAAAATATTGGGCCCCAAATGTCCGTCAAATTGCAAAAAATAGTCACTTTCCAAAAATTTCACTTTGGGATAAAAAAGAAATCTCCCATTGTTCCACTAAAATTTCACCACAGCTAGCTCACACAATGACCCCTCTAAGGTATCACTAAGTTTGGACCATTTTTACTGTGGAATTTTAAAAATATTGGGCCCCAAATGTCCCTTGAATTTCATAAATCGGCCCTTTTCAGCAAATTCACTTAGGAATAAAAATGAAATCTCCCATTGTTCCACTAAAATTTCACCACAGCTAGCTCACACAATGACCCCTCTACAGTATCACTAAGTTTGGACAATTTTTACTGTGGAATTTTAAAAATATTGGGACCCATATGTCCCTCGAATTGCATAAATAGGCCCTTTTCAGCAAATTCACTTAGGAATAAAAAAGAAATCTCCCATTGTTCCACTAAAATTTCACCACAGCTAGCTCACACAATGACCCCTCTACAGTATCACTAAGTTTGGGGTATTTTTACTGTGGAATTTTAAAAATGTTGGGCCCCACATGTCCGTCAAATTGCAAAAATAGTCACTTTCCAAAAATTTCACTTTGGGATAAAAAAGAAATCTCCCATTGTTCCACTAAAATTTCACCACAGCTAGCTCACACAATGACCCCTCTAAGGTATCACTAAGTTTGGACCATTTTTACTGTGGAATTTTAAAAATATTGGGCCCCAAATGTCCCTTGAATTTCATAAATCGGCCTTTTTCAGCAAATTCACTTAGGAATAAAAATGAAATCTCCCATTGTTCCACTAAAATTTCACCACAGCTAGCTCACACAATGACCCCTCTATGATATCACAAAGTTTGGAGACTTTTTACTATGGAATTTTAAAAATATTGGGCCCCAAATGTCCGTCAAATTGCAAAAATAGTCACTTTCCAAAAATTTCACTTTGGGATAAAAAAGAAATCTCCCATTGTTCCACTAAAATTTCACCACAGCTAGCTCACACAATGACCCCTCTAAGGTATCACTAAGTTTGGACCATTTTAATGTGGAATTTTAAAAAAATTGGGCCCCAAATATTCCTTGAATTTCATAAATCGGCCCTTTTCAGCAAATTCAGTTAGAAATAAAAATGAAATCTCCCATTGTTCCACTAAAATTTCACCACAACTAGCTCACACAATGACCCCTCTACGGTATCACTAAGTTTGGACCATTTTTACTGTGGAATTTTAAAAATATTGGGCCCAAATGTCCCTTTAATTTCATAAATCGGCCCTTTTCAGCAAATTCACTTAGTAATAACAAAGAAATCTCCCATTGTTTCACTAAAATTTCTCCACAGCTAGCTCACACAATGACCCCTCTATGATATCACAGAGTTTGGAGACTTTTTACTGTGGAATTTTAAAAATATTGGGCTCCAAATGTCCGTCAAATTGCAAAAATAGTCACTTTCCAAAAATTTCACTTTGGGATAAAAAATAAATCTCCCATTGTTCCACTAAAATTTCACCACAGCTAGCTCACGTAATGACCCCTCTAAGGTATCACTAAGTTTGGACCATTTTTACTGCGGAATTTCAAAAATATTAGGCCCCAAATGTCCCTTGAATTTCATAAATCGGCCCTTTTCAGCAAATTCACTTAGGAATAAAAAAGAAATCTCCCATTGTTCCACAAAAAATTCACCACAGCTAGCTCACACAATGACCCCTCTACGATATCACACATTTTGGAGAGTTTTTACTGCGGAATTTTAAAAATATAGTGCCCCAAATGTGCCTTGAATTTGATAAATCGGCCCTTTTCAGCAAATTCACTTAGGAATAAAAAGAAATCTCCCATTGTTCCACTAAAATTTCACCACAGCTAGCTCACACAATGACCCCTCTACGGTATCACTAAGTTTGGACTATTTTTACTGTGGAATTTTAAAAATATTGGGCCCCAAATATCCCTCAAATTGCAAAAATATTCACTTTCCCAAAATTTCACTTTGGGATAAAAAAGAAATCTCCCATTGTTCCACTAAAATTTCACCACAGCTAGCTCACACAATGACCCCTCTACAGTATCACTAAGTTTGGAGACTTTTTACTGTGGAATTTTAAAAATATTGGGACCCATATGTCCCTCGAATTGCATAAATAGGCCCTTTTCAGCAAATTCACTTAGGAATAAAAAAGAAATCTCCAATTGTTCCACAAAAATTTCACCACAGCTAGCTGACACAATGACCCCTCTACGATATCACACATTTTGGAGAGTTTTTACTGCAGAATTTTAAAAATATAGGGCCCCAAATGTGCCTTGAATTTCATAAATCGGCCCTTTTCAGCAAATTCACTTAGGAATAAAAAAGAAATCTCCCATTGTTCCACTAAAATTTCACCACAGCTAGCTCACACAATGACCCCTCTACGATATCACACATTTTGGAGAGTTTTTACTGTGGAATTTTAAAAATATAGGGCCCCAAATGTGCCTTGAATTTCATAAATCGGCCCTTTTCTGCAAATTTACTTAGGAATGAAAAAGAAATCTCCCATTGTTCCACTAAAATTTCACCACAGCTAGCTCACACAATGATCCCTCGGCGGTATCACTAAGTTTGGACTATTTTTACTGTGGAATTTTAAAAATATTGGGCCCCAAATGTCCCTCAAATTGCAAAAATAGTCACTTTCCAAAAATTTCACTTTGGGATAAAAAAGAAATCTCCCTTTGTTCCACTAAAATTTCACCACAGCTAGCTCACACAATCACCCCTCTAAGGTATCACTAAGTTTGGAGACTTTTTACTGTGGAATTTTAAAAATATAGGGCCACAAATGTGCCTTGAATTTCATAAATCGGCCCTTTTCAGCAAATTCACTTAGGAGCTAGCAGCTAGCTCACACTTAGGAGCAGCTAGCTCACAAATTTTAGTGGAACAATGGGAGATTTCTTTTATTCATAAGTGAATTTGCTGAAAAGGGCCGATTTATGAAATTCAAGGGACGTTTGGGGCCCAATATTTTTAAAATTCCACAGTAAAAATGGTCCAAACTTATGCCTAGATTTAGAGTTTTGTCGGTAACGACCCGCGTAGCTAACGCATGCTTTTTTTTCCCCGCACCTTTTAAATAACGCTGGTATTTAGAGTTCACATAATGGCAGGGTTTTCAGTGCTTTAGGCTCCAAAAAGGGAGCATAGAGCATAATTTAACGCCACTGCAACTCTAGATACCAGCGGTGCTTACGGACGCGGCCAGCTTCAAAAACGTGCTCGTGCACGATTCCCCCATAGGAAACAATGGGGCTGTTTGAGCTGAAAAAAAACCTAACACCTGCAAAAAAGCAGCGTTCAGCTCTTAACGCAGCCCCATTATTTCCTATGGGGAAACACTTCCTACGTCTGCACCTAACACTCTAACATGTACGCCGAGTCTAAACATCCCTAACCTTACACTTATTAACCCCTAATCTGCCGCCCCCGCTATCGCTGACACCTGACCGGAACAGCCAATAGAATGCAAGCTCAATCTGATTGGCTGATCGGATCAGCCAATCGGATTGACCTTGATTCTGATTGGATGATTCCATCAGCCAATCAGAATATTCCTACCTTAATTCCGATTGGCTGATAGAATCCTATCAGCCAATCGGAATTCGAGGGACGCCATCTTGGATGATGTCATTTAAAGGAACCGTCATTCGGCTAGTAGGCGTCGGTTGAAGAAGATGTTCCGCGTCGGCTTGGAAGAAGATGGCTCGCTCCGCTCCGGAAGAAAGAAGATTGAAGATGCGGCTTAATAGAAGACTTCATCCCGATGATGGACTTCCGACTTCAGCCCGATGATGGAGTTCTTCAGCCGCCGCTTGGATCCAGACTTCAGCCCGAGGATGGACGTCACTCTTCAGCCCCCCGCTTGGGCTTGGATCAAGACATCGGAGGCTCTTCTGGACAGATCGGGACCCGGTGAGGTGAAGACAAGGTAGGGAGATCTTCAGGGGCTTACTGTTAGGTTTATTTAAGGGGGGTTTGGGTTAGATTAGGGATATGTGGGTGGTGGGTTGTAATGTTGGGGGGCTTGGGTATTGTATGTTTTTTTACAGGCAAAAGAGCTGAATTCTTTGGGGCATGCCCCGCAAAGGGCCCTTTTCAGGGCTGGTAAGGTAAAAGAGCTTTGAACTTATTTAATTTAGAATAGGGTAGGGCATTTTTTTATTTTGGGGGTCTTTGTTATTTTATTAGGGGGCTTAGAGTAGGTGTAATTAGTTTAAAATTGTTGTAATATTTCTCTAATGTTTGTAAATATTTTTTTATTTTTTGTAACTTAGTTCTTTTTTATTTTTTGTACTTTAGTTAGTTTATTTCATTGTATTTATTTGTAGATATTGTATTTAATTAATTTATTGATAGTGTAGTGTTAGGTTTAATTGTAGATAATTGTAGGTATTTTATTTAATTAATTTATTGATAGTGTAGTGTTAGGTTTAATTGTAACTTAGGTTAGGATTTATTTTACAGGTAATTTTGTAATTATTTTAACTATTTTAGCTATTAAATAGTTCTTAACTATTTAATAGCTATTGTACCTGGTTAAAATAAATACAAAGTTACCTGTAAAATAAATATAAATCCTAAAATAGCTATAATATAATTATAATTTATATTGTAGCTATATTAGGGTTTATTTTACAGGTAAGTATTTAGCTTTAAATAGGAATAATTTATTTAATAAGAGTTAATTTATTTTGTTAGATTTAAATTATATTTAATTTAGGGGGGTGTTAGTGTTAGGGTTAGACTTAGCTTTAGGGGTTAATCCATTTATTACAGTAGCGGCGAGATTCGGTCGGCAGATTAGGGGTTAATACTTAAAGTTAGGTGTCGGCATTGTTAGGGAGGGCAGATTAGGGGTTAATACTATTTATTATAGGGTTATTGAGGAGGGAGTGAGGCGGATTAGGGGTTAATAACTTTATTATAGTAGCGGTGCGGTCCGCTCGGCAGATTAGGGGTTAATAAGTGTAGGCAGGTGGAGGCGACGTTGAGGGGGGCAGATTAGGGGTTAATAAATATTATATAGGGGTCGGCGGTGTTAGGGGCAGCAGATTAGGGGTACATAAGGATAAGGGGTTAATAGTTGGCGGCGCTTTGCGGTCGGCAAATTAGGGGTTAATTATTGTAGGTAGCTGGCGGCGACGTTGTGGGGGGCAGGTTAGGGGTTAATAAATATAATATAGGGGTCGGCGGTGTTAGGGGCAGCAGATTAGGGGTACATAAGTATAACGTAGGTGGCGGTCGGCAGATTAGGGGTTAAAAAAATTTAATCGAGTGGCGGCGATGTGGGGGGACCTCGGTTTAGGGGTACATAGGTAGTTTATGGGTGTTAGTGTACTTTAGAGCACCGTAGTTAAGAGCTTTATAAACCGGCGTTAGCCCAGAAAGCTCTTAACTACTGACTTTTTCTGCGGCAGGAGTTTTGTCATCAGATTTCTAACGCTCACTTCAGCCACGACTCTAAATACCGGCGTTAGAAAGATCCCATTGAAAAGATAGGATACACAAATGACGTAAGGGGATCTGCGGTATGGAAAAGTCGCGGCTGGAAAGTGAGCGTTAGACCCTTTAATGACTGACTCTAAATACCGGCGGTAGCCCAAAACCAGCGTTAGGAGCCTCTAACGCTGGTTTTCACGGCTACCGCCCAACTCTAAATCTAGGCCTTAGTGATTCCGTAGAGGGGTCATTGTGTGAGCTAGCTGTGGTGAAATTTTAGTGGCACAATGGGAGATTTCTTTTTTATTCTAAGTGAATTTGCTGAAAAGGGCCAATTTATGCAATTCGAGGGACATTTGTGGCCCAATATTTTTTAAATTCTACAGTAAAAAGTCTCCAAACTTTGTGTTATCGTAGAGGGGTCATTGTGTGAGCTAGCTGTGGTGAAATTTTAGTGGAAGAATGGGAAATTTCTTTTTTATCCCAAAGTGAATTTGCTGAAAAGGGCCGATTTATGAAATTCAAGGGACATTTGGGGCCCAATATTTTTAAAATTCCACAGTTAAAATGGTCCAAACTTTGTGTTATCGTAGAGGGGTCATTGTGTGAGCTAGCTGTGGTGAAATTTTAGTGGAACAATGGGAGATTTCTTTTTTATTCCAAAGTGAATTTGCTGAAAAGGGCCGATTTATGAAATTCAAGGCACATTTGGGGCCCTATATTTTTAAAATTACACAGTAAAAACTCTCCAAAATGTGTGATATCGTAGAGGGGTCATTATGTGAGCTAGCTGTGGTGAAATTTTAGTGGAACAATGGGAGATTTCTTTTTTATCCCAAAGTGAAATTTATTGGAAAGTGACTATTTTTGCAATTTGAGGGACATTTGGTGCCCAATATTTTTAAAATCCCACAGTAAAAATAGTCCAAACTTAGTGATACCGTAGAGGGGTCATTGTGTGAGCTAGCTGTGGTGAAATTTTAGTGGAAAAATGGGAGATTTCTTTTTTATTCCTAAGTGAATTTGCTGAAAAGGGCCGATTTATGAAATTCAAGGCACATTTGGGGCCCTATATTTTTAAAATTCCACAGTAAAAAATCTCCAAAATGTGTGAAATCGTAGAGGGGTCATTGTGTGAGCTAGCTGTGGTGAAACTTTAGTGGAACAATAGCAGATTTCTTTTTTATTCCTAAGTGAATTTGCTGAAAAGGGCCGATTTATGAAATTCAAGGGACATTTGGGGCCCAATATTTTTAAAATTCCACAGTAAAAATGGTCCAAACTTAGTGATACTGTAGAGGGGTCATTGTGTGAGCTAGCTGTGCTGAAATTTTAGTGGAACAATGGGAGATTTCTTTTTTATCCCAAAGTGAATTTGCTGAAAAGGGCCGATTTATGAAATTCTAGGCACATTTGGGGCCCTATATTTTTAAAATTCCACAGTAAAAACTCTCCAAAATGTGTGATATCGTAGAGGGCTCATTATGTGAGTTAGCTGTGGTGAAATTTTAGTGGAACAATGGGAGATTTCTTTTTTATTCCTAAGTGAATTTGCTGAAAAGGGCCGATTTATGAAATTCAAGGGACATTTGGGCCCAATATTTTTAAAATTCCACAGTAAAAATGGTCCAAACTTAGTGATACCATAGAGGGGTCATTGTGTGAGCAAGTTGTGGTGAAATTTTAGTGGAACAATGGGAGATTTCTTTTTTATTCCTAAGTTAATTTGCTGAAAAGGGCCTATTTATGCAATTCGAGGGACATATGGGTCCCAATATTTTTAAAATTCCACAGTAAAAAGTCTCCAAACTTTGTGATATCATAGAGGGGTCATTGTGTGAGCTAGCTGTGGTGAAATTTTAGTGGAACAATGGGAGATTTCTTTTTTATCCCAAAGTGAAATTTATTGGAAAGTGACTATTTTTGCAATTTGAGGGACATTTGGTGCCCAATATTTTTAAAATCCCACAGTAAAAATAGTCCAAACTTAATGATACCATAGAGTGGTCATTGTGTGAGCTAGCTGTGGTGAAATTTTAGTGGAACAATGGGAGATTTCTTTTTTATTCCTAAGTGAATTTGCTGAAAAGGGCCGATTTATGAAATTCAAAGGACATTTGGGGCCCAATATTTTTAAAATTCCACAGTAAAAGTGGTCCAAACTTAGTGATACCATAGAGGGGTCATGGTGTGAGCTAGCTGTGGTGAAATTTTAGTGGAACAATGGGAGATTTCTTTTTTATTCCTAAATTAATTTGCTGAAAAGGGCCTATTCATGCAATTCGAGGGACATATGGGTCCCAATATTTTAAAAATTCCACAGTAAAAAGTCTCCAAACTTTGTGATATCGTAGAGGGGTCATTGTGTGAGCTATCTGTGTTGAAATTTTAGTGGAACAATGGGAGATTTCTTTTTTATTCCTAAGTGAATTTGCTGAAAAGGGCCAATTTATGAAATTCAAGGGACATTTGGGGCCCAATATTTTTAAAATTCCACAGTAAAAATGGTCCAAACTTAGTGATACCGTAGAGGGGTCATTGTGTGAGCTAGCTGTTGGGAAATTTTAGTGGAACAATGGGAGATTTCTTTTTTATCCCAAAGTGAAATTTTTGAAAAGTGACTATTTTTGCAATTTGAGGGACATTTGGTGCCCAATATTTTTAAAATTCCACAGTAAAAATAGTCCAAACTTAGTGATACCGTAGAGGGGTCATTGTGTGAGCTAGCTGTGGTGAAATTTTAGTGGAACAATGGGAGATTTCTTTTTTATTCCTAAGTGAATTTGCTGAAAAGGGCCGATTTATGAAATTCAAAGGACATTTGGGGCCCAATATTTTTAAAATTCCACAGTAAAAGTGGTCCAAACTTAGTGATACCATAGAGGGGTCATGGTGTGAGCTAGCTGTGGTGAAATTTTAGTGGAACAATGGGAGATTTCTTTTTTATTCCTAAATTAATTTGCTGAAAAGGGCCTATTTATGCAATTCGAGGGACATATGGGTCCCAATATTTTAAAAATTCCACAGTAAAAAGTCTCCAAACTTTGTGATATCGTAGAGGGGTCATTGTGTGAGCTAGCTGTGTTGAAATTTTAGTGGAACAATGGGAGATTTCTTTTTTATTCCTAAGTGAATTTGCTGAAAAGGGCCAATTTATGAAATTCAAGGGACATTTGGGGCCCAATATTTTTAAAATTCCACAGTAAAAATGGTCCAAACTTAGTGATACCGTAGAGGGGTCATTGTGTGAGCTAGCTGTGGGGAAATTTTAGTGGAACAATGGGAGATTTCTTTTTTATCCCAAAGTGAAATTTTTGAAAAGTGACTATTATTGCAATTTGAGGGACATTTGGTGCCCAATATTTTTAAAATTCCACAGTAAAAATAGTCCAAACTTAGTGATACCGTAGAGGGGTCATTGTGTGAGCTAGCTGTGGTGAAATTTTAGTGGAACAATGGGAGATTTCTTTTTTATTCCTAAGTGAATTTGCTGAAAAGGGCCGATTTATGAAATTCAAGGCACATTTGGGGCCCTATATTTTTAAAATTCCACAGTAAAAAATCTCCAAAATGTGTGAAATCGTAGAGGGGTCATTGTGTGAGCTAGCTGTGGTGAAACTTTAGTGGAACAATGGGAGATTTCTTTTTTATTCCTAAGTGAATTTGCTGAAAAGGGCCGTTTTATGAAATTCAAGGGACATTTGGGGACCAATATTTTTAAAATTCCACAGTAAAAATGGTCCAAACTTAGTGATACTGTAGAGGGGTCATTGTGTGAGCTAGCTGTGGTGAAATTTTAGTGGAACAATGGGAGATTTATATTTTATCCCAAAGTGAAATTTTTTGAAAGTGACTATTCTTGCAATTTGAGGGACATTTGGGGCCCAATATTTTTAAAATTCCACAGTAAAAATAGTCCAAACTTAGTGATACCGTAGAGGGGTCATTGTGTGAGCTAGCTGTGGTGAAATTTTAGTGGAACAATGGGAGATTTCTTTTTTATTCCTAAGCGAATTTGCTGAAAAGGGCCGATTTATGAAATTCAAGGGATATTTGGGGCCCTATATTTTTAAAATTCCACAATAAAAATGGTCCAAACTTAGTGATACCATAGAGGTGTCATTGTGTGAGCTAGCTGTGGTGAAATTTTAGTGGAACAATGGGAGATTTCTTTTTTATTCCTAAGTTAATTTGCTGAAAAGGGCCTATTTATGCAATTCGAGGGACATATGGGGCCCAATATTTTTAACATTCCACAGTAAAAAGTCTCCAAACTTTGTGATATCGTAGAGGGTCATTGTCTGAGCTAGCTGTGGTGAAATTTTAGTGGAACAATGGGAGATTTCTTTTTTATTCCTAAGTGAATTTGCTGAAAAGGGCCGATTTATGAAATTCAAGGGACATTTGGGGCCCAATATTTTAAAAATTCCACAGTAAAAATGGTCCAAACTTAATTATACCATAGAGTGGTCATTGTGTGAGCTAGCTGTGGTGAAATTTTAGTGGAACAATGGGAGATTTCTTTTTTATTCCTAAGTGAATTTGCTGAAAAGGGCCAATTTATGCAATTTGAGGGACATTTGGGGCCCAATATTTTTAAAATTCCACAGTAAAAAGTCTCCAAACTTTGTGATATCGTAGAGGGGTCATAGTGTGAGCTAGCTGTGGTGAAATTTTAGTGGAACAATGGGAGATTTCTTTTTTATCCCAAAGTGAAATTTTTGGAAAGTGACTATTTTTTGCAATTTGACGGACATTTGGGGCCCAATATTTTTAAAATTCCACAGTAAAAATACCCCAAACTTAGTGATACTGTAGAGGGGTCATTGTGTGAGCTAGCTGTGGTGAAATTTTAGTGGAACAATGGGAGATTTATATTTTATCCCAAAGTGAAATTTTTTGAAAGTGACTATTTTTGCAATTTGAGGGACATTTGGGGCCCAATATTTTTAGAATTCCACAGTAAAAATAGTCCAAACTTAGTGATACCGTAGAGGGGTCATTGTGTGAGCTAGCTGTGGTGAAATTTTAGTGGAACAATGGGAGATTTATTTTTTATTCCTAAGCGAATTTGCTGAGAAGGGCCGATTTATGAAATTCAAGGGATATTTGGGGCCCTATATTTTTAAAATTCCACAGTAAAAATGGTCCAAACTTAGTGATACCATAGAGGTGTCATTGTGTGAGCTAGCTGTGGTGAAATTTTAGTGGAACAATGGGAGATTTCTTTTTTATTCCTAAGTTAATTTGCTGAAAAGGGCCTATTTATGCAATTCAAGGGACATTTGGGGCCCAATATTTTTAAAATTCCACAGTAAAAAGTCTCCAAACTTTGTGATATCGTAGAGGGTCATTGTCTGAGCTAGCTGTGGTGAAATTTTAGTGGAACAATGGGAGATTTCTTTTTTATTCCTAAGTGAATTTGCTGAAAAGGGCCGATTTATGAAATTCAAGGGACATTTGGGGCCCAATATTTTAAAAATTCCACAGTAAAAATGGTCCAAACTTAATTATACCATAGAGTGGTCATTGTGTGAGCTAGCTGTGGTGAAATTTTAGTGGAACAATGGGAGATTTCTTTTTTATTCCTAAGTGAATTTGCTGAAAAGGGCCAATTTATGCAATTTGAGGGACATTTGGGGCCCAATATTTTTAAAATTCCACAGTAAAAAGTCTCCAAACTTTGTGATATCGTAGAGGGGTCATAGTGTGAGCTAGCTGTGGTGAAATTTTAGTGGAACAATGGGAGATTTCTTTTTTTATTCCTAAGTGAATTTGCTGAAAAGGTCCGATTTATGAAATTCAAGGGACATTTGGTGCCCAATATTTTTAAAATTCCACAGTAAAAATGGTCCAAACTTAGTGATACCGTAGAGGGGTCATTGTGTGAGCTAGCTGTGGTGAAATTTTAGTGGAACAATGGGAGATTTCTTTTTTATCCCAAAGTGAAATTTTTGGAAAGTGACTATTTTTTGCAATTTGACGGACATTTGGGGCCCAATATTTTTAAAATTCCACAGTAAAAATACCCCAAACTTAGTGATACTGTAGAGGGGTCATTGTGTGAGCTAGCTGTGGTGAAATTTTAGTGGAACAATGGGAGATTTCTTTTTTATTCCTAAGTGAATTTGCTGAAAAGGGCCTATTTATGCAATTAGAGGGACATATGGGTCCCAATATTTTTAAAATTCCACAGTAAAAAGTCTCCAAACTTTGTGATATCGTAGAGGGGTCATTGTGTGAGCTAGCTGTGGTGAAATTTTAGTGGAACAATGGGAGATTTCTTTTTTATTCCTAAGTGAATTTGCTGAAAAGGGCCGATTTATGAAATTCAAGGGACATTTGGGGCCCAATATTTTTAAAATTCCACAGTAAAAATGGTCCAAACTTAGTGATACCGTAGAGGGGTCATTGTGTGAGCTAGCTGTGGTGAAATTTTAGTGGAACAATGGGAGATTTCTTTTTTATCCCAAAGTGAAATTTTTGGAAAGTGACTATTTTTGCAATTTGAGGGACATTTGGGGCCCAATATTTTTAAAATTCCACAGTAAAAATAGTCCAAACTTAGTGATACCATAGAGGGGTCATTGTGTGAGCTAGCTGTGGTGAAATTTTAGTGGAACAATGGGAGATTTCTTTTTTATTCCTAAGTGAATTTGCTGAAAAGGGCCGATTTATGAAATTCAACGCACATTGGGGGCCCTATATTTTTAAAATTCCACAGTAAAAACTCTCCAAAATGTGTGATATCGTAGAGGGGTCATTGTGTGAGCTAGCTGTGGTGAAACTTTAGTGGAACAATGGGAGATTTCTTTTTTATTCCTAAGTGAATTTGCTGAAAAGGGCCAATTTATGAAATTCAAGGGACATTTGGGGCCCAATATTTTTAAAATTACACAGTAAAAATGGTCCAAACTTAGTGATACCGTAGAGGGGTCATTGTGTGAGCTAGCTGTGGTGAAATTTTAGTGGAACAATGGGAGATTTATTTTTTATCCCAAAGTGAAATTTTTGGAAAGTGACTATTTTTGCAATTTGAGGGACATTTGGGGCCCAATATTTTTAAAATTCCACAGTAAAAATAGTCCAAACTTAGTGATACCGTAGAGGGGTCATTGTGTGAGCTAGCTGTGGTGAAATTTTAGTGGAACAATGGGAGATTTCTTTTTTATCCCAAAGTGAAATTTATTGGAAAGTGACTATTTTTGCAATTTGAGGGACATTTGGGGCCCAATATTTTTAAAATTCCACAGTAAAAATAGTCCAAACTTAGTGATACCGTAGAGGGGTCATTGTGTGAGCTAGCTGTGGTGAAATTTTAGTGGAACAATGGGAGATTTCTTTTTTATTCCTAAGTGAATTTGCTGAAAAGGGCCGATTTATGAAATTCAAGGGACATTTGGGGCCCTATATTTTTAAAATTCCACAGTAAAAATGGTCCAAACTTAGTGATACTATAGAGGGGTCATTGTGTGAGCTAGCTGTGGTGAAATTTTAGTGGAACAATGGGAGATTTCTTTTTTATTCCTAAGTGAATTTGCTGAAAAGGGCCTATTTATGCAATTCGAGGGACATATGGGGCCCAATATTTTTAAAATTCCACAGTAAAAAGTCTCCAAACTTTGTGATATCGTAGAGGGTCATTGTGTGAGCTAGCTGTGGTTAAATTTTAGTGGAACAATGGGAGATTTCTTTTTTATTCCTAAGTGAATTTGCTTAAAAGGGCCGATTTATGAAATTCAAGGGACATTTGGGGCCCAATATTTTTAAAATTCCACAGTAAAAATGGTCCAAACTTAATGATACCGTAGAGTGGTCATTGTGTGAGCTAGCTGTGGTTAAATTTTAGTGGAACAATGGGAGATTTCTTTTTTATTCCTAAGTGAATTTGCTGAAAAGGGCCAATTTATGCAATTTGAGGGACATTTGGGGCCCAATATTTTTAAAATTCCACAGTAAAAAGTCTCCAAACTTTGTAATATCGTAGAGGGGTCATTGTGTGAGCTAGCTGTGGTGAAATTGTAGTGGAACAATGGGAGATTTCTTTTTATCCCAAAGTGAAATTTTTGGAAAGGGCCAATTTTTTCAATTTGAGGAACATTTGGGGCCCAATATTTTTAAAATTCCACAGTAAAAATGGTCCACACTTTGTGATACCGTAGAGGGGTCATTGTGTGAGCTAGCTGTGGTGAAATTTTAGTGGAACAATGGGAGATTTCTTTTTTATTCCTAAGTGAATTTGCTGAAAAGGGCCGATTTATGAAATTCAAGGGACATTTGGGGCCCTATATTTTTAAAATTCCACAGTAAAAAGTCTCCAAACTTTGTGATATCGTTGAGGGGTCATTGGGTGAGCTAGCTGTGGTTAAATTTTAGTGGAACAATGGGAGATTTCTTTTTTATTCCTAAGTGAATTTGCTGAAAAGGGCCAATTTATGCAATTTGAGGGACATTTGGGGCCCAATATTTTTAAAATTCCACAGTAAAAAGTCTCCAAACTTTGTAATATCGTAGAGGGGTCATTGGGTGAGCTAGCTGTGGTGAAATTTTAGTGGAACAATGGGAGATTTCTTTTTTATTCCTAAGTGAATTTGCTGAAAAGGGCCGATTTATGAAATTCAACGCACATTGGGGGCCCTATATTTTTAAAATTCCAAAGTAAAAACTCTCCAAAATGTGTGATATCGTAGAGGGGTCATTGTGTGAGCTAGCTGTGGTGAAACTTTAGTGGAACAATGGGAGATTTCTTTTTTATTCCTAAGTGAATTTGCTGAAAAGGGCCAATTTATGAAATTCAAGGGACATTTGGGGCCCAATATTTTTAAAATTACACAGTAAAAATGGTCCAAACTTAGTGATACCGTAGAGGGGTCATTGTGTGAGCTAGCTGTGGTGAAATTTTAGTGGAACAATGGGAGATTTATTTTTTATCCCAAAGTGAAATTTTTGGAAAGTGACTATTTTTGCAATTTGAGGGACATTTGGGGCCCAATATTTTTAAAATTCCACAGTAAAAATAGTCCAAACTTAGTGATACCGTAGAGGGGTCATTGTGTGAGCTAGCTGTGGTGAAATTTTAGTGGAACAATGGGAGATTTCTTTTTTATCCCAAAGTGAAATTTATTGGAAAGTGACTATTTTTGCAATTTGAGGGACATTTGGGGCCCAATATTTTTAAAATTCCACAGTAAAAATAGTCCAAACTTAGTGATACCGTAGAGGGGTCATTGTGTGAGCTAGCTGTGGTGAAATTTTAGTGGAACAATGGGAGATTTCTTTTTTATTCCTAAGTGAATTTGCTGAAAAGGGCCGATTTATGAAATTCAAGGGACATTTGGGGCCCTATATTTTTAAAATTCCACAGTAAAAATGGTCCAAACTTAGTGATACTATAGAGGGGTCATTGTGTGAGCTAGCTGTGGTGAAATTTTAGTGGAACAATGGGAGATTTCTTTTTTATTCCTAAGTGAATTTGCTGAAAAGGGCCTATTTATGCAATTCGAGGGACATATGGGGCCCAATATTTTTAAAATTCCACAGTAAAAAGTCTCCAAACTTTGTGATATCGTAGAGGGTCATTGTGTGAGCTAGCTGTGGTTAAATTTTAGTGGAACAATGGGAGATTTCTTTTTTATTCCTAAGTGAATTTGCTTAAAAGGGCCGATTTATGAAATTCAAGGGACATTTGGGGCCCAATATTTTTAAAATTCCACAGTAAAAATGGTCCAAACTTAATGATACCGTAGAGTGGTCATTGTGTGAGCTAGCTGTGGTTAAATTTTAGTGGAACAATGGGAGATTTCTTTTTTATTCCTAAGTGAATTTGCTGAAAAGGGCCAATTTATGCAATTTGAGGGACATTTGGGGCCCAATATTTTTAAAATTCCACAGTAAAAAGTCTCCAAACTTTGTAATATCGTAGAGGGGTCATTGTGTGAGCTAGCTGTGGTGAAATTGTAGTGGAACAATGGGAGATTTCTTTTTATCCCAAAGTGAAATTTTTGGAAAGGGCCAATTTTTTCAATTTGAGGAACATTTGGGGCCCAATATTTTTAAAATTCCACAGTAAAAATGGTCCACACTTTGTGATACCGTAGAGGGGTCATTGTGTGAGCTAGCTGTGGTTAAATTTTAGTGGAACAATGGGAGATTTCTTTTTTATTCCTAAGTGAATTTGCTGAAAAGGGCCGATTTATGAAATTCAAGGGACATTTGGGGCCCTATATTTTTAAAATTCCACAGTAAAAAGTCTCCAAACTTTGTGATATCGTTGAGGGGTCATTGGGTGAGCTAGCTGTGGTGAAATTTTAGTGGAACAATGGGAGATTTTGTTTTTAACGCTTAGAGAAATGCTGGAATATGACTTTTTTTTTTTACATTTGAGTGACATTTATAACAAAAATGCTTGTGGTATTCATTAAAACATTTCTTATTAGCATATATGTATGGTACAGCCTTTAATAGTCTTAAGAAAGTACTAACAAATAAGTGTCTGATAGCTTGACTACTGTTTTAAACCTGTCTGATAGCTCCAAAACAGTGTCTGATAGCTTGACTTGGATTTTTAAACTGTCTGATAGCTTGACTCCAGTCTTTTCTGGATGTGAAGTTGAAACTCATACATTGCAATACCCTGTAAAATGCTTTTTTCACTCCCCAGACAGCACCCCAGGAGAGATGTTAAAGGGTGCTCTGTCATTATTCTATTAAGGCACATTTTGTAGTAGCACTGAAATCTTTAATATTTGTATAAGGGTTACAATTGTCATTGTTATTATTTAATAAACAGAGCTGCAACCTGTGTAATTTCTCTATGCCTGTGTTATATATGTGTGATGAGGCTGTCAAATCTATGAATGAAATATCAAACTAACATGACTGTTCTGTTACATATTTACTTATATATTTTGTATAACAGGCATAAAAAATGCTAGCTATGCAAAAGCTGATAAGGATTGTAATTAGGGTTGCCACCTGCCCCGGTTTCACCAGGACAGTCCCGGTCTGAGGCTCTGTGTCCCGGTACTAGCCTCAAATGCCCCGGGCTAAGCGCTCCCCTGGCGCAGCAGTGACTCAAGCACAGACTTTGCAAAAAATAAGCTGGCCAGAGGAGCGCTTAGCCCGGGGTTACTAACCAGGACCGGGTAGGGGACCATACAGCTCTCAGTATTATCCCCTGACAGTCACCCTCAGTATTAGCCTTACTGACAGCTCCAGGTTGCCATGGTGATAACGCTATGTGCCGGGTGATCACGTGGTGTCAACAGTCGCAAACCGATTCTCATTGCGACCTTTATATGTGACAGCGCAGTGCGGCTGAGAGAGAGAGCACATCGGCTGGGAGTGGGACAGCAGAAAGAGCCAGGCTCCGGACTTAGCACACATCACAGGCCCCGGCCCAGATCCCCGAGCTCAGCCCAGCCTCCAACACCGACAGAGAGATGATCCTGGCCGACTTCCAGGTACAGCTGAGGGAGCAGGCTGAACAAAGATCTGGGGGTGGGTAGGCAGCCTGGGTCTTTGACACAATAGCAAACACTGAAGCAGGAGAAGGGATCAGCCTGCACTATGCTCTCCTTGTTATCTCGGTCCCACTAATCTCTGCTGCCCGGATTGCGGTAGTCTGATCTCCGACTCCAACTGTCTGTGCTCCTGGTCCCCTGCACGTTCCTTCACTAGATCTATATGGATGGTCGGGGGGCAGGTTCTCATCTTAAGCCGACTTTCCTTTACCCTCATCGGGGCTTCCCTGCTGTGTGTCATATAATATATATATATTATATATATATAATATATATATTATATTTATAATATATATAATATATATATATTAATACAACACACAGAGAAAGTCCAGCACTGTGCAGTCCCCCTTCCGTGTTTTGTATATATATATATATATATTATATATATATTTTTTTTAGATATATATATTTTATATATATATATATAAAATGAATTTCAAAATGAATTTAAGGTCGCAACAAGCCACGCCCCAATCCACGCCCACTTAAAAAGTGTCCAGGATTTTTTTGGGCAAAAGGTGGCAACACTAATTGTAATGTTTCCTTTTTATTGAGCATATCAGCAGTATTAACCCATTTGCTGAGTTATCAAGAGATTGTGCTGGTGTAAAATTACTGAAATGTGTGTATTAAACATGGAAAAACACAGACATACTTTAATACTTCATATAGAACCACAATTAAAAAAATACTTCTAAAGCCCCTTAATGCCAGAGGTTATGTTAAAAAAAAATCAATAGAAAATTAAAAGCTATCCATTTATCTAAGATATTTGGACATATCTACTCTTATAAGGGGGTTTCTTTACTATTCTAACATTAAAAAAAAAATAGTAATAATAAAGTCATCTAAATATGAAATCTCACAAACCTTATGCATTGACCACAAATGTATTAAACAAACCAAAATTATTTCATATCTTTTTTCAAACCCTTTGCTTTGATAACAGCTTAACAAACTCTCTTAACCAATTTTATTAAGTAGCTACCAGGGAGCTTTGCTAACCGCTCCCATATAGTGCCCTCTACTAATATCAGTACCCTTGGTAAACATGAGCAAAAAGGGCTGTGAAAATGTGTCTTTATCGTTTAATGATTTGATCTTTAAAAAAACAAAAAACGGAGGCGGAGCTAGCCAGCAACCAGAGTGGCAGCACTTGGGAAGAGCTCCGTAAACAAGGAGAGATTTAAGTGTTTAATAGCTGATTTCTGAAAATACAGCAACCAGAATCCAGCTCCTAATCACATCCACATTCGATGGGAAAGCAGCTGAGTGATTTTGAGGCGGTTTAGAGGGACCGCAAAACAGACCGGATGCAGCCTACCCCGGGCCTCACGGACATAAAAACAGGGAATGAAACCAGCCGGATTCACTAAAAGATCCCCAGAGCAGGTGACAATAAGCCACAATAAATCAACAAATATAAGGAGCACACCGGAGGCCTATACACCACACGGAACAGGTGGAGGCTCAGAAAGCAGGATCAGGGAGTGGAACTCGTGGTTCTCAGGTTGGAGGAGAGCCTCCTGATATACTAAAAATATTACAGCACCCATAAAAAACACTACCGGAAGCACCTGAATAAGGCTAAGTGGCGGGAAAATCACCATTTTGATTGCTGATCACCCTCAGATTTAAACCGCACTTTAACTCAATAAACCACTAAAAAATTGTAGCAAACACTAAAGGAGGATTATATTAATAACCGGTGCACCTCCAATCTGGTTGAGACTGACTCACCAAAGCATCTAATCACCAATAGGAGATAATACAGACAGAGGTGCACTCCGACATCCACTGCCACCCTGACAAGGCAACTTACTCCCACACCTGGCAAGGTGCTTAGATACACCAGCACCTGACAAGCTTCTATCATCTATGAGAAAATAATAACATTTAGCTATGGGACCTGGGCTTTAAAAGTTCTTAATACACCACTATTTATTCCAACTTATGCCTCATTAACCTGGTATTGCGTACACAGTGAGCGATATCAGGACACACTTAAAGAGACTTGGAGTGGCACTAGATGTCAAGCTGACACAAGAACACCAGGCCCCTGACCCAGGGCCGGATTGGGCCGCCGGGATACCGGGAAAAATCCTGGTGGGCTGCCGGCAGGCAGAAGCTGCTCAGACAGCTGCAGCGGAGGAGAGAGCGCACATAGCATCAGTGCAGCAAGAGGGCTCAGGGAGCGCAGGCGCAGCAGCGCCAGTCCACACAGAATGGATAGGCCCGCCCAGGGGAGCTCTTAGCCCGGGATCATGTGAGAGATGGGGCTGCCCGGCTGCCGCTGGACTCAGTGTGTGTGGGACGGGGGAACAGGAAGGTCGAGGCGAGGAGGAGATTTGCACGCTGAGAGGCAAAGAGAGTGCTGCCCATGCCGTAGAATTCACTGTCACCGATCTATTTCAAACAGTCTGTGAGAGTGCTCACTGCTCCTCAAAGCAAGGTAAAATGACAGTATTTACCAGAAATCATATTAAATAACATTATAATATCAACTTTATGCCTAGGCTAGTGCTGTAGTGTTATTTTACTGTCTAATGTGTGGTTGTAACTCACTATATATTATATACAGTACAGGGAGTGCAGAATTATTAGGCAAGTTGTATTTTTGAGGATTAATTTTATTATTGAACAATAACCATGTTCTCAATGAACCCAAAAAACTCATTAATATCAAAGCTGAATAGTTTTGGAAGTAGTTTTTAGTTTGTTTTTAGTTATAGCTATTTTAGGGGGATATCTGTGTGTGCAGGTGACTATTACTGTGCATAATTATTAGGCAACTTAACAAAAAAACAAATATATACCCATTTCAATTATTTATTTTTACCAGTGAAACCAATATAACATCTCAACATTCACAAATATACATTTCTGACATTCAAAAACAAAACAAAAACAAATCAGTGACCAATATAGCCACCTTTCTTTGCAAGGACACTCAAAAGCCTGCCATCCATGGATTCTGCAGTGTTTTGATCTGTTCACCATCAACATTGCGTGCAGCAGCAACCACAGCCTCCCAGACACTGTTCAGAGAGGTGTACTGTTTTCCCTCCTTGTAAATCTCACATTTGATGATGGACCACAGGTTCTCAATGGGGTTCAGATCAGGTGAACAAGGAGGCCATGTCATTAGATTTTCTTCTTTTATACCCTTTCTTGCCAGCCACGCTGTGGAGTACTTGGACGCATGTGATGGAGCATTGTCCTGCATGAAAATCATGTTTTTCTTGAAGGATGCAGACTTCTTCCTATACCACTGCTTGAAGAAGGTGTCTTCCAGAAACTGGCAGTAGGACTGGGAGTTGAGCTTGACTCCATCCTCAACCCGAAAAGGCCCCACAAGCTCATCTTTGATGATACCAGCCCAAACCAGTACTCCACCTCCACCTTGCTGGCGTCTGAGTCGGACTGGAGCTCTCTGCCCTTTACCAATCCAGCCACGGGCCCATCCATCTGGCCCATCAAGACTCACTCTCATTTCATCAATCCATAAAACCTTAGAAAAATCAGTCTTGAGATATTTCTTGGCCCAGTCTTGACGTTTCAGCTTGTGTGTCTTGTTCAGTGGTGGTCGTCTTTCAGCCTTTCTTACCTTGGCCATGTCTCTGAGTATTGCACACCTTGTGCTTTTGGGCACTCCAGTGATGTTGCAGCTCTGAAATATGGCCAAACTGGTGACAAGTGGCATCTTGGCAGCTGCACGCTTGACTTTTCTCAGTTCATGGGCAGTTATTTTGCGCCTTGGTTTTTCCACACGCTTCTTGCGACCCTGTTGACTATTTTGAATGAAACGCTTGATTGTTCGATGATCACGCTTCAGAAGCTTTGCAATTTTAAGAGCGCTGCATCCCTCTGCAAGATATCTCACTATTTTTTACTTTTCTGAGCCTGTCAAGTCCTTCTTTTGACCCATTTTGCCAAAGGAAAGGAAGTTGCCTAATAATTATGCACACCTGATATAGGGTGTTGATGTCATTAGACCACACCCCTTCTCATTACCGAGATGCACATCACCTAATATGCTTAATTGGTAGTAGGCTTTCAAGCCTATACAGCTTGGAGTAAGACAACATGCATAAAGAGGATGATGTGGTCAAAATACTAATTTGCCTAATAATTCTGCACTCCCTGTATATATATTGATTAATTAATAAATTGGTTTATCTCAGAGATATCCCCCCCTTTTTTCTGTAAGCATCGCTGATCTACATGGGGATCCTTAACATGTAAAAACCTAATGTCTATTAATGATCTGTAGTAATGCTCTTAATTGCAATCTATGCACCTATAGGATAAGAAAGGAATAATGTATATAATAGATACTATACGCATGTGGGCCTGAAGAGGCCTTTTCCCTCCTGTGTCCATGTTCAGTCAGGTGTTTTTAATTAATGCTTGTATCATACAGGTATAAGAAGGTGTCGGACCGGTCTCCAGGTATGCAGTGAACAAGTGCGCATGGGCACGAAACGCGTCTGCGTGGAGACCGGCCTTTACACCTGACCGCTGTTACTGCTGGCTCTGTTTGTTGTTTGCCGAAGTTAATGGCACACGTTTTTAACCTCAATAAATTTATACTCTTTTTTATCTTACCCTGCCTGGTATTTGCCTGAACCATATACTACAGAAGAATTTGAGTGCTTGTTTGCGATAGTGCGCTTACCTTCATTTCTGGAGATTTGTACGTTTTCTGTGGGCGTATCTGGCAGATCCGCCTGAAGAAGCAGCCTATTGCAGCACTATCACAAGGGGGTGTGACCCCGCCCACGCTCCATAGTGTCGGCATCTTACGTCGTCTGGACTGACGGTGAGCGCTGCTCACGGGATTTCCTTGTGAATAATCTTCAATTCCTCTGCCTGACCCGGTGAGAGCGGCCCCGGAAGTATACGGAGGTAAGACTTGTTACAGCAAGTAACGTCAAGCTACAATTTTTAAATATATGATCCATTCTGTGATTTGAAGTTTTTGTATGCTGAGTGTTTTACCTCCTGAGACTTGCTATTTGTTAACCGACTGAAGACGAGGTGGGTGAACTACGGGCTATACCTATTAAATATTTACAGGCAATGCAAAGGGTACAACCTATATAGAGCCAGCAGTATATCTTTACATGGACTGTATTTGGGATACTGGCGTGTTCATATCCTTATTGTTGACAGAGCACAAGACAAATTTATAATATTTTATTGGAGACATAGGATCTATTACAATTAAACATAGATCTCTTGACTGCACCGGGACATCTTTTTTCCTTTTTCCCTTTCTTCTTTTTGGAATTAAAATGGAGAATGCATATGTTCTAAGTGAGTTCAAAGATGAAGGAACTGAATTATATAATGAGATTGTGTATACATTGGACAGTTTGTTCTTTGATATGGATGCTTTGAGGAGGAAAGACATCAAATTAGATCAAGATATTAAATCTTTTATGCTATATAAACAGGATCACCGTATTCCTAGTGGATTACGTATAAGAAAGTTTCCCTCTTTCACAGTATCTGATCCTGCATTCATTGAAAAATGGAACGCCATATTAGATGCCTGCTCCTTTGCCTTAATTGACCTCCTAATTTCCTATAAAAAACAACAGAGAGCGGATCTCTCATTAGAGCTCAAACAAACACAATCAATTTTGAAAGAATATCAACAGGAACCAGATTTTAAGAAGTACGATAAAGAATTTGAAACCAAGATGAATTCTTTCAAAAAAGAATTGTGGATCTTTAAATCTGGTAAAATGAGTCGTGATAAAAAAGACTACGATACCAAACAAGTATATAGGTGGACCCAGGAAGATACTACAAGGCGAGGCTACAGAAGAAATCGCAAAAATAACAACAAAAAAACAGGGAGCTGGAAAAGTGATAATAAGAAAGGAAAAAGTGTTACTTTTTCGGACACTGAATTTGAATGCGATTCATCTGAAGGTGAGACAAGTGAAGATGTAGCAACAGCAGCTGTCTTTCAAGTAGAAGACTACGCACAGGAAGATGACACTTTGACACTACAGTCAAAAAACGAGCAGCGACAAACTGTTTCAGGAGCCCGAAAAAAACACACAGAGGCTCAAGAGGAGGTCAAAAAAAGAAAAACAAAGGACAACAAAAAACAGGGTTACAGGACAAATTATGCCACCAGGTCACAGAATATGACCAAGAAATATGCATGAATAAAAATGTTATAAATTTATCTAACCAGCCTCTTACTCCCTCACAGGTGAACGTTCTCTCTAGGGGTTTAAATTTTGTGCCTTCACATCATTTTAACATTTTTGAGACTATCCTCGATGTCAATCGTTTTGCGAGGAAAATTACACTTCAAAGGCATTTTTATGCTAGAGATGAGGAGGCACAGAATCTTACTCTCCCTGTAAACATCAATAGCGACACTGCTCAAGAGACCATAACAACATCTGAGTTAAACTTCTCAGAAATTAATACTATGAGAGATCTAGAAACTCTCCTGATGGAAAGTGAGGGTTTGAAAGGTGAAGCATTGAAGGAAAAAGACATTTCTCTGAAACACATCAAGGGCAAAAGTAATTTTTACCCTACTCATATACGATCCAAAGCAATAGATGTTTTTCAGAGAACTGTAGAAAATAAACTAAGGGATCTTAGTGATCAAATTCAAAAGAAAACTAAGAAACACACTAACCTTACAACTAGAGAGAAACAGGCCCTTAAAGAATTGTCCAGTAATGATGACATAGTCATCCGACAATCCGATAAGGGAGGTAACGTTGTGGTCCTCAACAGAGTGGACTACGTAGCTGAAGCAAAAAGGCAACTTCAAGATGAGAATGTATATCTTAAACTTGGGGAAAACCCTACCAACAGGTTTCAAAAAGAAATAAATGACATTATTTATTTTGCTAAATGTAATAACATTATCACTCAATCAATGGAAGATAAGCTTATGGTTAAATATCCTGTGACTCCAATCTTTCACCACTTCCCCAAAATCCACAAAAACCCACTATCTCCACCAGGGAGGCCAATTATAGCAGGAATTGGCTCACTAAGGCCTAGATTTAGAGTTCGGCGGTAAAAGGGCTGTTAACGCTCCGCGGGTTTTTTTCTGGCCGCACCATAAATTTAACTCTGGTATCGAGAGTTCAAACAAATGCTGCGTTAGGCTCCAAAAAAGGAGCGTAGAGCATTTATACCGCAAATGCAACTCTCGATACCAGAGTTGCTTACGGACGCGGCCGGCATCAAAAACGTGCTCGTGCACGATTCTCCCATAGGAAACAATGGGGCTGTTTGAGCTGAAAAAAAACCTAACACCTGCAAAAAAGCAGCGTTCAGCTCCTAACGCAGCCCCATTGTTTCCTATGGGGAAACACTTCCTACGTCTGCACCTAACACTCTAACATGTACCCCGAGTCTAAACACCCCTAACCTTACACTTATTAACCCCTAATCTGCCGCCCCCGCTATCGCTGACCCCTGCATTACACTTTTAACCCCTAATCTGCCGCTCCGTAAACCGCCGCCACCTACGTTATCCCTATGTACCCCTAATCTGCTGCCCTAACATCGCCGACCCCTATGTTATATTTATTAACCCCTAATCTGCCCCCCACATCGTCGCCGACACCTGCCTACACTTATTAACCCCTAATCTGCCGAGCGGACCTGAGCGCTACTATAATAAAGTTATTAACCCCTAATCCGCCTCACTAACCCTATCATAAATAGTATTAACCCCTAATCTGCCCTCCCTAACATCGCCGACACCTACCTTCAATTATTAACCCCTAATCTGCCGACCGGAGCTCACCGCTATTCTAATAAATGGATTAACCCCTAAAGCTAAGTCTAACCCTAACACTAACACCCCCCTAAGTTAAATATAATTTTTATCTAACAAAATAAATTAACTCTTATTAAATAAATGATTCCTATTTAAAGCTAAATACTTACCTGTAAAATAAATCCTAATATAGCTACAATATAAATTATAATTATATTATAGCTATTTTAGGATTAATATTTATTTTACAGGCAACTTTGTAATTATTTTAACCAGGTACAATAGCTATTAAATAGTTAAGAACTATTTAATAGTTACCTAGTTAAAATAATAACAAATTTACCTGTAAAATAAATCATAACCTAAGATATAATTAAACCTAACACTACCCTATCAATAAAATAATTAAATAAACTACCTACAATTACCTACAATTAACCTAACACTACACTATCAATAAATTAATTAAACACAATTGCTACAAATAAATAAAATTAAATAAACTATCTAAAGTACAAAAAATAAAAAAGAACTAAGTTACAGAAAATAATAAAATATTTACAAACATAATAAAAATATTACAACAATTTTAAACTAATTACACCTACTCTAAGCCCCCTAATAAAATAACAAAGCCCCCCAAAATAAAAAATTCCCTACCCTATTCTAAAATACAAATATTACAAGCTCTTTTACCTTACCAGCCCTGAACAGGGCCCTTTGCGGGGCATGCCCCAAGAATTTCAGCTCTTTTGCCTGTAAAAAAAAACATACAATACCCCCCCCCAACATTACAACCCACCACCCACATACCCCTAATCTAACCCAAACCCCCCTTAAATAAACCTAACACTACCCCCCTGATGATCTTCCTACCTTGTCTTCACCATGCCAGGTTCACCGATCCGTCCTGGCTCCAAGATCTTCATCCAACCCAAGCGTGGGCTAGACATCCACTGAAGAAGTCCAGAAGAGGGTCCAAAGTCTTCCTCCTATCCGGCAAGAAGAGGACATCCGGACCGGCAAACATCTTCTCCAAGCGGCATCTTCTATCTTCTTCCATCCGATGACGACCGGCTCCATCTTGAAGACCTCCAGCGCGGATCCATCCTCTTCTTCCGACGACTAGACGACGAATGACGGTTCCTTTAAGGGACGTCATCCAAGATGGCGTCCCTCGAATTCCGATTGGCTGATAGGATTCTATCAGCCAATCGGAATTAAGGTAGGAATTTTCTGATTGGCTGATGGAATCAGCCAATCAGAATATAGTTCAATCCGATTGGCTGATCCAATCAGCCAATCAGATTGAGCTCGCATTCTATTGGCTGATCGGAACAGCCAATAGAATGCGAGCTCAATCTGATTGGCTGATTGGATCAGCCAATCGGATTGAACTATATTCTGATTGGCTGATTCCATCAGCCAATCAGAAAATTCCTACCTTAATTCCGATTGGCTGATAGAATCCTATCAGCCAATCGGAATTCGAGGGACGCCATCTTGGATGACGTCCCTTAAAGGAACCGTCATTCGTCGTCTAGTCGTCGGAAGAAGAGGATGGATCCGCGCTGGAGGTCTTCAAGATGGAGCCGGTCGTCATCGGATGGAAGAAGATAGAAGATGCCGCTTGGAGAAGATGTTTGCCGGTCCGGATGTCCTCTTCTTGCCGGATAGGAGGAAGACTTTGGACCCTCTTCTGGACTTCTTCAGTGGATGTCTAGCCCACGCTTGGGTTGGATGAAGATCTTGGAGCCAGGACGGATCGGTGAACCTGGCATGGTGAAGACAAGGTAGGAAGATCATCAGGGGGGTAGTGTTAGGTTTATTTAAGGGGGGTTTGGGTTAGATTAGGGGTATGTGGGTGGTGGGTTGTAATGTTGGGGGGGGGTATTGTATGTTTTTTTTTACAGGCAAAAGAGCTGAAATTCTTGGGGCATGCCCCGCAAAGGGCCCTGTTCAGGGCTGGTAAGGTAAAAGAGCTTGTAATATTTGTATTTTAGAATAGGGTAGGGAATTTTTTATTTTGGGGGGCTTTGTTATTTTATTAGGGGGCTTAGAGTAGGTGTAATTAGTTTAAAATTGTTGTAATATTTTTATTATGTTTGTAAATATTTTATTATTTTCTGTAACTTAGTTCTTTTTTATTTTTTGTACTTTAGATAGTTTATTTAATTTTATTTATTTGTAGCAATTGTGTTTAATTAATTTATTGATAGTGTAGTGTTAGGTTAATTGTAGGTAATTGTAGGTAGTTTATTTAATTATTTTATTGATAGGGTAGTGTTAGGTTTAATTATATCTTAGGTTATGATTTATTTTACAGGTAAATTTGTTATTATTTTAACTAGGTAACTATTAAATAGTTCTTAACTATTTAATAGCTATTGTACCTGGTTAAAATAATTACAAAGTTGCCTGTAAAATAAATATTAATCCTAAAATAGCTATAATATAATTATAATTTATATTGTAGCTATATTAGGATTTATTTTACAGGTAAGTATTTAGCTTTAAATAGGAATCATTTATTTAATAAGAGTTAATTTATTTCGTTAGATAAAAATTATATTTAACTTAGGGGGGTGTTAGTGTTAGGGTTAGACTTAGCTTTAGGGGTTAATACATTTATTAGAATAGCGGTGAGCTCCGGTCGGCAGATTAGGGGTTAATAAGTGTAGGTAGGTGTCGGCGACGTTGTGGGGGGCAGATTAGGGGTTAATAAATATAACATAGGGGTCGGCGATGTTAGGGGTAGCAGATTAGGGGTACATAGGGATAACGTAGGTGGCGGCGATTTGCGGTCGGAAGATTAGGGGTTAATTATTTTAAGTAGCTTGCGGCGACGTTGTGGGGGGCAAGTTAGGGGTTAATAGATATAATACAGGGGTCGGCGGTGTTAGGGGCAGCAGATTAGGGGTACATAAGTATAACGTAGGTGGCGGTCGGCAGATTAGGGGTTAAAAATTTTAATCGAGTGGCGGCGATGTGGGGGGAGCTCGGTTTAGGGGTACATAGGTAGTTTATGGGTGTTAGTGTACTTTAGGGTACAGTAGTTAAGAGCTTTATAAACCGGCGTTAGCCAGAAAGCTCTTAACTCCTGCTATTTTCAGGCGGCTGGAATCTTGTCGTTAGAGCTCTAACGCTCACTGCAGAAACGACTCTAAATACCGGCGTTAGGAAGATCCCATTGAAAAGATAGGCTACGCAAATGGCGTAGGGGGATCTGCGGTATGGAAAAGTCGCGGCTGTAAAGTGAGCGTTAGACCCTTTAATCACTGACTCCAAATACCAGCGGGCGCCCAAAACCAGCGTTAGGAGCCTCTAACGCTGGTTTTGACGGCTACCGCCGAACTCTAAATCTAGGCCTAAATGAGGCCCTATCTGAACTAGTGGATAGCTTTTTGCAACCACTAGTGAACAAACTTCCTAGTTATATTGAGGATACCACCTCTTTCATTAAGAAAATAGAGAACCTCACATGGACTAATAGTTATAGATTTATGGTAGTTGATGTCACCTCACTCTATACGTCCATTGATCACCAAAAAGGCTTGACAGCTATTGAATTTTTCATTGATCGATATTGTAACTTTGAACCAGCCACTAAAATATTTCTCCTGAGGGCTGTGGAATACCTTCTATCTCACAATTTCTTTATGTTTCAGACACAACACTATCTCCAGAGACGCGGGACAGCGATGGGGGCCAAGTTTGCCCCCTCCTATGCCAACCTATTTATGGGTTGGTGGGAGCTGTCCCGTGTCTATGGAGATAGTAATCCCTTTGGGGGCATTATTGTTCAATATTTTCGCTATATTGACGATCTGTTCTTTGTCCTGGACTGTGATGAGCCGACAGCAGACAATTTCTGCAATTACCTTAACTGTAACCAATTTGGGATTGAGTTTACAGGCGAACACAGCAATGAAAGTATCAACTTTCTGGATCTCACAGTCCAGGGCAGGGTGGGATCACCGGTGCAAACTAAAATGTTCAGAAAGGAAACTGCGGGTAATACCCTCTTAAAATTTGAATCATGTCATCCAAGACACATTCTCAAAGGGATCCCCAAAGGGGAGTATATCCGTATTAAGAGGAATTGTACAAGTGAGGCAGAATACCAAACTCAAGCGAAAGAAGCTACACAGAGATTTATTGACAGGGGGTACAGGCAGGACCTGTTACAGAAATCAAAAGAAAATGTTGACACCATTCCGAGGCAACATCTTCTCCAATATAAGATTAAAAAACAAAGTGAGAAGAATGAAAAACTAAAATTCATTACCACATACAGTACAGAATACAACAAAGTATGCTCTATAATAAGAGACTGTCTCCCTATACTGTACTCTGATTCAATTACAAAAGAGATATTGTCCTCTGGGTGTGAGTTTATCCCTAGAAGGGCTAAAACTCTGGCAAATCATCTATCTCCCTCTGATCTAAAACCTGTCAAAAACAAGTGCTGGCTTACGAGAAAGGAAGAATTTCACAAATGTAGACGCCCTATATGTAAGACCTGTAATCATGTCATTGAGGGGAATATATTTAGATCTAGCACTACAAATAAAGAGTATAACATCAAATATTTTATAAACTGTGCGACAACTCATGTTGTCTACTTGCTTACCTGTGATATTTGCAAGAAGCAATACACAGGGAAAACAAAAAGATCGTTGAAAGATAGATTTCTTCAGCATCTAAGGTCTATTGAGGACAAGGAAAGTGATACTCCGGTATCTAGGCATTTTAAACTACTTCATAACTCAGAGACGGCCAGTGACGTGCGGTGAGGTCAGAGGCTGGTGAGGCACTGGCTGAGATACGCCCAAGAAACACATATATGAACCTGACAGAGGCAGCTTAAATTTACAATTAAATTGGCAGGTTGCAGGCCCAATTTACTGTTATTAAATTTGCTTCATTCTCTTGGTATCCTTTGTTGAAGGATATGCAGCAATGCACTACTGGGTGCTAACTGAACACATTAAATGAGCCAATGACAAAAGGCATATATGTGCAACCACCAATCACCAGATGCCCCCAGTAGTGCATTACTGCTCCTTAGCCTACCTGGTGTGCTTTTCAAATGATACCGTAAGAAAAAAGCAAAATAGATAACAGAAGTAAAATGTAAAGTTTTTCAATATATTTTTTTTTATCTGTAACATGAAAGTAAAAAAAAATGTGTTTAATGCTCCTTTAACATTGTAAAGCAAATTAACATCCATCTACTAAAAAACAACTTAAAGGGACAGGAAACCCCAAAATGTTATTTCATGGTTTGGATAGAACATACAATTTCAAACAACTTTCCAGTTTACTTCTATTATACAATTTGCTTCATTCTCTAGTTATCATTTGCTGAAAGAACAGTATTGCACTAATGGTAGCTAGCTGAACACATCTAGTTAGTCAATCACAAGGGACAAGTATGTGCAGGCACCAATCAGCAGCTAGCTCCCACTAGTGTAAAATATGTGTATTTGTTTTCAACCAGGGATACTAAGAGAACAAAGCACATTTGAAAATTGAAGTGAACTTAAAAGTGTCTTAAAATGACCTGCTCTATCTCAAACATTCAAGTTTAATTTTTACTTTCCTATCCCTTTAAGTAACACATTCCAATTTGTATTCTCTATTAGTTTTTATCCTTCCTTACAAAGCAACTGCAATTGTATTTCTTAAAGGGACATGAAACCCTAAATTTTTCTTTCATGATTTAGGTAGAACATACAATTATTTGAAACTACTTTCCAGTTAACTTCCCTTATGTAATCTCCTTCATTCTCATTGTATCATTTGTTGAGGAGCAGCAATGCACTACAGGTTTCTAACTGAACACATGGGTGAGCCAATGACAAACGGTAGATAGATTCAGTCAGCCACCAATCAGAAGATAGAACATAGGTTATTTGCTGCTCCTGAGCTTTCCTAGATAAACCTTTCAGCGAAGGATAGCAAGAGAATGAAGCAAATTAAATAATATAATTGTACATTTTCTAATTAATTGTATGCCTGATCTGAATCATGAAAACAAAATACACACATACACTAACACCTCTAGAATTAAGGATATACACATACACTGACACCTCTAGGACTGAGGATACACACATACACTGACACCTCTAGGACTAAGGATACACAACTGACACCTCTAGGACTGAGGATACACACATACACTGATACCTCTAGGACTGAGGATACACACGTACACTGACACCTCTAGGACTGAGGATACACACATACACTGACATCAGTAGGACTGAGGATACACACATACACTGACACCTTTAGGACTGAGGATACACACATACACTGACACCTTTAGGACTGAGGATACACACATACACTGACACCTCTAGGACTGAGGATACACACATACACTGACACCTCTAGGATAGAATTATATTATTTTATACTTTACTGTTATCACTGCCGTGTATTTTCATATTTTTTTGCTGCATAAGTGGTTTGGTTCTCTGCCTTAGCCTTAAATCCAGCAGCATTATGGGAATTGTAGATGCAGGGGGCAATTCACCTTAGAGGCTTGGGACAAAATCTTACATTGACATAATTTAGTGCAATGATTACAGTTAATTAAGGTTATTCTATATTAGCAGAAAATTGTGTAAGAATATAATTTACTAAACTCTATTAAATTCTGTTAATATTTTTATACAAATATTCTGTGGCCTCTATTTCAATCAGTGAGATTAGCTCTCCAAACAGGTTTTCTCAATGCAATAAACTATGTTCACAACTATGAACCCATTTTAGTCTATAATCACATGTTTAACTACCACAAACTAAGGCGAGAACAGTGTTCCATTCCATCAGGGGTAGATGGTAGATGCCATGCTCTAAAACTGCACAATGAACGTATATGTCCAAATTCTCTATCTAATTTTGTGCACTACAATGTCCCTTTACGAAATGAGTGCTAACTTTTAGTTTCATTTTAGCAGTGGGTTCTTCCGCCATATTGGAACTAAGTTATTATAGGTTAAAAATCATTTTTATCTGAGCTCTCCTGATAAGGCCAGTAAGTGATGGTTTTATATAAACTGACAGTTACTCAGAGTTTCAGGATTAGATTATAAGATACAGAAAGAATAAGCTTATTTGTTGGACAAAAAAACAAACAAAAACGGAATCAGAAATAAAATATTAATGTTCAAAGACAAAATCATTAAAACTCTTTATAGCTACAAGCATTTTAGCAAATGATTCACATTCACATTATTCCCTGTTATTCATTAAAATCGTCCATAACAAAGCCCATGAATTATAAAGCTATGAATTAAGTATAGTTAGCTATATAGAAGACTCCTAAAAGAATTGTTAAATAGAAAATAATACAGATATGAAAGATGTTTTTAACCTTCCGGTGCCAATTTACTGCAGCCCACTTGCATTTATGAGGTAGGTTAAATGGTGATTGACAATTAATGATAAGCCTGTAAATGCAGTTATGTACTGTACCCACACATAGACCCTGTGACTGTGTGTTCATTAGCTAACCTTACCTGAGCTGATGAGGTCGTCATCACTCACTGTCAGACACTGTCACTGAGAGACTGTCTGTTACTCCACCGGTCCACCCACGTGGCTCCGCTCCTCTGTCCACCTCACCCCCGTCCTGAGTCCTCCTGAGTCCTGACTCCTCCAGTCCTTCATGACCTCCTAGTGCAGTAAGTCCACTCCACACAGTCACAACTGAGGGCAGGGCAGGGCACGCACTTGCACACTGTCTCTCAGCAGCAGCTCCCACTCCTGTATTACTGAGAGTCTCTTCCCGGCTGATGTCACGTGACCCACAGTGTCACTCTGCAGCCCAGCAGGCACGCCTCCCTGGCAGTGCTGATGCTGATTGGCTGAGTGATCTAGCTCCATCATGGAGGCGGTTTTGAGAACCGCCTACATTGGAGCTTGTATGAGGGCCCTTAGAGACACCACTGGATGGCGCTAGCGCTAAGTAAGCAGTGGAAGTTCTTCAGATCCATGTTGCGCAATAAATGGAGGGCAGCGGACCGGCACACTGCCTCCTAATTGCGCAACAATGGATGCTGAATTTGGCAGCGCAAGCGCAGAACAAATAAAGCAATAATGATGTGGGTAATCGCCGTGGGGGGTAACCTTGGGGCAGGGGTGGGCGTGGCTAAAAAAATAAAAGCCAAAAAATACTTCTTTTTTTTTTTATTTAATAAATATTATTTTAAATCTTTTTTTCTCTGATTGGACAGGGGCGGCTCTGCCTCCCCTGCCTCCTATTACTGCACGTCACTGGAGACAGCCTCTTTAAGAATACAAGGCATTGACCACATTACCAAGTGGAAGAGAGGAGGTAATAGGGAAATGGTATTAAACAAAAAAGAGATATTTTGGATGTTCTCTTTGAAAACCAGTGAACCTGATGGCCTAAACATCAGAAGGGATTTAGATGTATTTACATAGGGCCTATAGTACTTTTACTATGTTAATATTTAATTTTGGTCTTTTACTACTACTTTCCCTAGACTTAATAAATATTCCTAGTTCTCTGGTCTCTTGTGCAGTGTTCAAACTAAAGCGTTCATACGTTTCTTTTGATATGCTTAACATTTTGGAACTTCCCCATAGAACAGTTGAATGCAATTAGAAATGTTAGAAAAGTCTATTCCCCCCCCCCCCTTTTTTTAACCCTTGGGCTAATTATAGCTTAAAAGGAGGTATTCAATGGGGGTATTTGATTAATTAATAAATTGGTTTATCTCAGAGATATCCCCCCCTTTTTTCTGTAAGCATCGCTGATCTACATGGGGATCCTTAACATGTAAAAACCTAATGTCTATTAATGATCTGTAGTAATGCTCTTAATTGCAATCTATGCACCTATAGGATAAGAAAGGAATAATGTATATAATAGATACTATACGCATGTGGGCCTGAAGAGGCCTTTTCCCTCCTGTGTCCATGTTCAGTCAGGTGTTTTTAATTAATGCTTGTATCATACAGGTATAAGAAGGTGTCGGACCGGTCTCCAGGTATGCAGTGAACAAGTGCGCATGGGCACGAAACGCGTCTGCGTGGAGACCGGCCTTTACACCTGACCGCTGTTACTGCTGGCTCTGTTTGTTGTTTGCCGAAGTTAATGGCACACGTTTTTAACCTCAATAAATTTATACTCTTTTTTTATCTTACCCTGCCTGGTATTTGCCTGAACCATATACTACAGAAGAATTTGAGTGCTTGTTTGCGATAGTGCGCTTACCTTCATTTCTGGAGATTTGTATATATATATATATATACCGGTATTATATATATTATATAAATAAATATAAGGTGCAGTGGGACACTGTAGATATTTAGAACACAATTGCAGAATAAAAATATTGTTTTGTTTCACTGCAGAGTATGGAGTAACACCAGGGCCGGACTGGGATCAAAAAAAGGCCCTGGCATTTTAGGGCAAAGAGGCCCACTCCCCCCCCCCCCCCCCCGTATTTTGTCAATTGGTTGGTATGAAAAAAAGTAAAATATAAAAACAACACAACAAAACCAAAATAAAGTGCTAGATTTTCATGAAAAACAAATGCATTCTCTAATAATTCCATCTGAATAAGCCAAACTTTAATCTAGTTTTAAGGAGTAAGAAAGCCAAAAGTAAACTTTCACAATTCAGACTAACTTCTATTATCAAGTTTACTTTGTTCTTTTGGTATCCTTTGTTAAAAAATGTATGTACATATCCTAAGCAGCAATGCACTACTGGGAGCTAGCTGGTGATAGGTGGCTACACACACGTGTACTTATTAACTCACTAGATGTGTTCAGCTAGCTCACAGTAGGGCAAAGCCAGGCAATGCTTCTGCACCGCGTGACACAGCACATGAAATGTCCCGTCTGGCCTACGGCTGCAGCTCACTGATGGTATCATGTGACCTGTATCATGTGTGAGTACAAATCTGCAGGTGTGGTAAGCCATACTCAGTCCCACTCCCACATAGGGTTGCCAGGCGTTTGATACAAAAATACCCGACAGATAAACAGGGCAGGGGGGTATTGGGTAAAAAAAGTGTGTGTGTATATATAAGAATATGAAGTCAAGTCAACACAATAAAGGAACATGCTAACCACTTTTAAAACAGAACAGAACAGAGCAGGTTATTTACAATTTAATACACAGAGGGGTGCACATCTGCTATATACTGCATATATTTATATATACAAAAATACAGGACAGATAAACGGGGGGGGCGGGTTTGGGTAAAAAAGTGTGTGTGTGTGTGTGTATATATAAATATATATATATATATATATATATATATATATATATATATATATACTGTATGTGTGTGTATACAGGGAGTGTAGAATTATTAGGCAAATGAGTATTTTGACCACATCATCCTCTTTATGCATGTTGTCTTACTCCAAGCTGTATAGGCTTGAAAGCCTGCTACCAATTAAGCATATTAGGTGATGTGCAGCTCTGTAATGAGAAGGGGTGTGGTCTAATGACATCAACACCCTATATCAGGTGTGCATAATTATTAGGCAACTTCCTTTCCTTTGGCAAAATGGGTCAAAAGAAGGACTTGACAGGCTCAGAAAAGTCATAAATAGTGAGATATCTTGCAGAGGGATGCAGCACTCTTAAAATTGCAAAGCTTCTGAAGCGTGATCATCGAACAATCAAGCGTTTCATTCAAAATAGTCAACAGGGTTGCAAGAAGCGTGTGGAAAAACCAAGGCGCAAAATAACTGCCCATGTACTGAGAAAAGTCAAGCGTGCAGCTGCCAAGATGCCACTTGCCACCAGTTTGGCCATATTTCAGGGCTGCAACATCACTGGAGTGCCCAAAAGCACAAGGTGTGCAATACTCAGAGACATGGCCAAGGTAATAAAGGCTGAAAGACGACCACCACTGAACAAGACACACAAGCTGAAACGTCAAGACTGGGCCAAGAAATATCTCAAGACTGGTTTTTCTAAGGTTTTATGGACTGATGAAATGAGAGTGAGTCTTGATGGGCCAGATGGATGGGCCCGTGGCTGGATTGGTAAAGGTCAGAGAGCTCCAGTCCGACTCAGACGCCAGCAAGGTGGAGGTGGAGTACTGGTTTGGGCTGGTATCATCAAAGATGAGCTTGTGGGGCCTTTTCGGGTTGAGGATGGAGTCAAGCTCAACTCCCAGTCCTACTGCCAGTTTCTGGAAGACACCTTCTTCAAGCAGTGGGACAGGAAGAAGTCTGCATCCTTCAAGAAAAACATGATTTTCATGCAGGACAATGCTCCATCACACGCGTCCAAGTACTCCACAGCGTGGCTGGCAAGAAAGGGTATAAAAGAAGAAAATCTAATGACATGGCCTCCTTGTTCACCTGATCTGAACCCCATTGAGAACCTGTGATCCATCATCAAATGTGAGATTTACAAGGAGGGAAAACAGTACACCTCTCTGAACAGTGTCTGGGAGGCTGTGGTTGCTGCTGCACGCAATGTTGATGGTGAACAGATCAAAACACTGACAGAATCCATGGATGGCAGGCTTTTGAGTGTCCTTGCAAAGAAAGGTGGCTATATTGGTTACTGATTTGTTTTTGAATGTCAGAAATGTATATTTGTGAATGTTGAGATGTTATATTGGTTTCACTGCTAAAAATAAATAATTGAAATGGGTATATATTTGTTTTTTGTTAAGTTGCCTAATAATTATGCACAGTAATAGTCACCTGCACACACAGATATCCCCCTAAAATAGCTATAACTAAAAACAAACTAAAAACTACTTCCAAAACTATTCAGCTTTGATATTAATGAGTTTTTTGGGTTCATTGAGAACATGGTTGTTGTTCAATAATAAAATTAATCCTCAAAAATACAACTTGCCTAATAATTCTGCACTCCCTGTATATATATATATATATATATATATATATATATATATAAAATGAGAATATGAAGTTAACACAATAAAGGAACACGTTAACCCCTCTAAAAACAGAACACAGCAGGTTATTCAAAATTTGATACACAGAGGGGTGCACATCTGCTATATACTGCATATAAAATCATTTTATGGGGTTTTGGGGGCTAATCATTTTTTATTTTTACATTTACATATAGCAGCTTTTAACATTTACATTTACATACAGCTGCTGCACTATTTAAAAAAATAATGTATATATATATATATATATATACATATATATATATATATATATATATATACTGTATGTATATATATATATATATATATATATATATATATATATATATATATATTATATATATATATATTATACACTGTCACCTCTCTTGCTAAGTACATTTACCACCTGAGTGAAGGGTTAACCTAACCTTGCTGGCTCCTTCCTACAATCTGGCAGGCTGCTGTACATAGGCGGCCGGCCCAGGCCTAGTACTAGTAAATTAATGTATATTTTAGATAGTAACTAATACTACTATTAGTAATTGTGTCACAATTACTAATACTAGTATTAGTTACTATCTAAAATATACATTTATTTACTGTGACATCATCAAATCAACTCCAAAAAAGGTCCTCCAGACCTCACCTACCTCCTGCCTGCCAATGCTGCCAGCCACCTGTCCTGCTGAGTCGCGGCGTCAATCACTGGCAGTGGCACTGTTTACTAGCTAGCCCCCCGGCCTCACGGAATGCCATGAATCTGATGATGGAGCCTCAGCCTATGGAGGACTCAGGACCACTCCAGACTCCAGATCCAGCCGGCCCGGCGGCAGCCAGCATCTTTCCGGCCTCCAACTACTGACACACCATGTGGACTCGGGCCCCGGAACGCGGCATGACTGAGTGTAGTGCAGTCGCGTGTAGGGCGACAGTGTGTGTGTGACTGTGACGTCACTAACAGTGCACTCACTCAGACCCAGGCCGGAAGCAGTGTGCCGCAGCCTGTGCGGCCTATCCGAATGGAATGGGCCCATGTTTGTTTGTATATGGGCTGGCTGGGCTGGCCCTGAAGTTTAAAAATTAAAAATTTAATAAATAAATAAAGTAATAAAATAATAATAAAAAGTTCTCAAATATTTTTTTAAGTCAGCAGTACTAGTGGGCGGGGCTAAGGTAACCAGCAGCCCACCGGGCAAATGCCCGGTATGCCCTATGGCCAGTCCGGGCCTGAGTAACACTATAGGTGAGTGGAACTCTTATACTGCAGTGTTTGATTATTATCTGAATTAAACCCAAGGGATTGGGTGTGAATCTTAATATTCTTAATGTGAATATTAGATGAAAGTTATACACAAATACCAGAAAATAGAATTAAATGAGATCACTTGCTTTTCAGGAGATAATGCTGAGGCAAGTTCATACAAGAGTAATTTGCAAGCAATTCATAAATGAAATGATGAACTCGGTTATGACACTTTGTTTAAATAGAATGAGATGATATCTCTGTCTTGCCGACTCTTTACTTTAACACTCTGAAGTTGGAGAAACTCAGTGGGCGGTATGTGGTTGCTGACAGGCTGCTTTGGCTGTTAACAGAACAGCGTGAGAGAAGGCTGATTTCAGTGTGACCTCTGGAGAAACTGACAGGCAGAGAACTGCTGCACCGGGAGAGCGGTAAGGAACGCTGGAGGTTTATTTCTGTACTCACTGTTGGCTTGACGGGTTGAATAGCACTGGGCAGATAATGCGTGTATGAGCGCTGAAACCTCTGTGTGCTTGCAAGAGCTGACAGGCTGTGTGAGAAAACAGGTTGAAGCGTGTTGAACGCTGATGTGCGGTCTTGAGGGGTGGAGTCAGCTGTACTCTCGAAGAACTGTTTGTTTCTTCAAAAGAAATCTGCAGATTATAGAAATAGAAAGTCACTGTTGTTTCAGGCCATTGGCTTATCGTAAGTTAGGAATTAACTGGTAGTTCAGAAGTGAAACGTCACGTAAGATAAATTGTATCCACTGTAAGTACAGCAGCGGGTTGGTAACATTTGTTACTTCGGCAGCGTTTGGAAACAATATTAACTTCAGCTGCGAGTTGGAATAAAGGAGATTCAGCTGAATTTGGAGTTATGATCTTCAAAATAGGTATTTAAATTCGTAGGAGTCCTTCAGGAACAGCTCAGGTTATCTGTAGAAAAACTACTAAATTACTAAGCAGTGAGCAGCCGGAAATGGTGAGATTTATAGCTGAATTGACCAATGGAACTTCAGCCAAGCCTTAAAGAGACAGTATCCCTTACAATAAATATATATATTATATAAATATATGTTATATATATATATATATATATATATATATATGATATATATATATATATATATATATATATATATATATATATATATATGATATATATATATATATATATTATATATATGATATATATATATATATATATATATTATATATATATGATATATATATATTATATTATATATATTATTATTTTATTTATATATATGTTGAAGGGAAAACCAGGGGTGTGGCTGGGCTGGAGGGGGCATGGCTAGACTGGAGGGGGCTGGGCTGGGTCGGTCTATACAAATTTCCAGGGCCGGTCTGATTTCCCAGTCCGGCCCTGCCCTGACCGCTAAGTGGCACACACATATCATATTAGGAGACTCCTATCTATAAATGACCGATTAAAACCTAGAAGCTCAACTTGGAGTGGTCTCAGATGGACGCAGACGACATCGGTAGCAAGGATGATACATAAGAAATAACATAGAAATATTGAAAGCCTAGAATAGGGAGAGGGGGACATGGGGCCTGCGAGGGAAGGGCAAGGTGACACGAATACAGCTTGAACAGCTAGTGGATACACTCTTTCTACATGTTATTTGAAAGAAAAAACTTATTAATATGAAAAGTAGAACCCAAACAGTAAAAGACTGTCTGTCCAAGTCACAGTCAAAGATCAAGGCTACAGACAAATCAAACTCCCCACCGAAACAAAATAGTGGACGTGAAACCACAGATGAAGGCACTTCTTCAGGGCGAGATATCCCAAATAACGAACTGTTAACCAAAATCAAAACCTTCTTCCATGAGGACAGCGATACATGACCTCAAGCAGGATAAAAAAGAAATAGGTGGGAGAACAACAGAACTCGAAAATAAAATTGACGACATCACTGAAGAAATTCCTCAACTCAAACACACCTTGCTCGACCACTCCATCTATATAAAAAAAACTCGAATATCAGGTGGAAGACTTACGGCTAGATTTAGAGTTTTGTCGGTAACGACCCGTCTATCTAACGCTGGCTTTTTTCTGGCCGCACCTTTAAAATAACTCTGGTATTGAGAGTCCACAGAATGGCTGCGTTAGGCTCCAAAAAAGGAGCGTAGAGCATATTTAACGCAACTGCAACTCTCGATACCAGAGTTGCTTACGGACGCGGCCAGCCTCAAAAACGTGCTCGTGCACGATTCCCCCATAGGAAACAATGGGGCTGTTTGAGCTGAAAAAAAACCTAACACCTGCAAAAAAGCCGCGTTCAGCTCCTAACGCAGCCCCATTGTTTGCTATGGGGAAACACTTCCTACGTCTGCACCTAACACTCTAACATGTACCCCGAGTCTAAACACCCCTAACCTTACACTTATTAACCCCTATTCTGCCGCCCCCGCTATCGCTGACCCCTGTATATTATTTTTAACCCCTAATCTGCCGCTCCGTAAACCGCCGCTACTTACATTATCCCTATGTACCCCTAATCTGCTGCCCCTAACACCGCCGACCCCTATATTATATTTATTAACCCCTAATCTGCCCCCCACAACGTCGCCTCCACCTGTCTACACTTATTAACCCCTAATCTGCCGAGCGGACCGCACCGCTATTATTATAAAGTTATTAACCCCTAATCCGCCTCACTAACCCTATAATAAATAGTATTAACCCCTAATCTGCCCTCCCTAACATCGCCGACACCTAACTTCAATTATTAACCCCTAATCTGCCGACTGGAGCTCACCGCTATTCTAATAAATGTATTAACCCCTAAAGCTAAGTCTAACACTAACACCCCCCTAAGTTAAATATCATTTAAATCTAACTAAATTAATTAACTCTTATTAAATAAATTATTCCTATTTAAAGCTAAATACTTACCTGTAAAATAAATCCTAATATAGCTACAATATAAATTATATTTATATTATAGCTATTTTAGGATTAATATTTATTTTACAGGTAACTTTGTATTTATTTTAACCAGGTACAATAGCTATTAAATAGTTAAGAACTATTTAATAGCTAAAATAGTTAAAATAATTACAAATTTACCTGTAAAATAAATCCTAACCTAAGTTACAATTAAACCTAACACTACACTATCAATAAATAAATTAAATACAATTCCTACAAATAAATACAATGAAATAAACTAACTAAAGTACAAAAAATAAAAAAGAACTAAGTTACAAAAAATAAAAAAATATTTACAAACATTAGAAATATATTACAACAATTTTAAACTAATTACACCTACTCTAAGCCCCCTAATAAAATAACAAAGCCCCCCAAAATAAAAAAATGCCCTACCCTATTCTAAATTACTAAAGTTCAAAGCTCTTTTACCTTACCAGCCCTGAACAGGGCCCTTTGCGGGGCATGCTCCAAGAAGTTCAGCTCTTTTGCCTGCAAAAAAAAAACATACAATACCCCCCCCCCAACATTACAACCCACCACCCACATACCCCTAATCTAACCCAAACCCCCCTTAAATAAACCTAACACTAAGCCCCTGAAGATCTCCCTACCTTGAGTCGTCTTCACCCAGCCGATGGAATCGGCTGTATTAACCCCTAAAGCTAATCAGCCAATCGGATTGAACTTGATTCTGATTGGCTGATTCCATCAGCCAATCAGAATATTCCTACCTTAATTCCGATTGGCTGATAGAATCCTATCAGCCAATCGGAATTCGAGGGACACCATCTTGGATGACGTCATTTAAAGGAACTGTCATTCGTCGTTCAGTCGTCGGCCAGGATGGATGTTCCGCGTCGGAGGTCTTCAGGATGCTGCCGCTCCGCTCCGGATGGATGACGATAGAAGATGCCTCTTGGATGAAGACTTCAATCGGATGGAAGACCTCTTCTGCCCCGCTTGGATGAAGACTTCTACCGGATGGAGGACCTCTTCTTGCTCCGCTTGGATGAAGAATTTGTTCAGGCCTGGTAAGGTAAAAGAGCTTTGAACTTTAGTAATTTAGAATAGGGTAGGGCATTTTTTTATTTTGTGGGGCTTTGTTATTTTATTAGGGGGCTTAGAGTAGGTGTAATAAGTTTAAAATTGTTGTAATATATTTCTAATGTTTGTAAATATTTTTTTATTTTTTGTAACTTAGTTCTTTTTTATTTTTTGTACTTTAGTTAGTTTATTTCATTGTAGTTATTTGTAGGATTAGGGGTTATAAAATTTAATCGAGTGGCGGCGATGTGGGGGGACCTCGGTTTAGGGGTACATAGGTAGTTTATGGGTGTTAGTGTACTTTAGAGCACAGTAGTTAAGAGCTTTATAAACCGGCATTAGCCCAGAAAGCTCTTAACTACTGACTTTTTTCCTGCGGCTGGAGTTTTGTCGTTAGATGTCTAACGCTCACTTCAGACACGACTCTAAATACCGGAGTTAGAAAGATCCCATTGAAAAGATAGGATACGCAATTGACGTAAGGGGATCTGCGGTATGGAAAAGTCGCGGCTGAAAAGTGAGCGTTAGACCCTATTTTGAGTGACTCCAAATACCGGAGTTAGCCTAAAACCAGCGTTAGGAGCCTCTAACGCTGGTTTTCACGGCTAACGCCAAACTCCAAATCTAGGCCTGTATAAATAAAGCAGGGATTAATCCACCAACAGTTCTCAACAACAAAGGAAAAAATTATTAAGCATAAAATAGCATACAGAATAAAAATTTTAATCTTTATTGGAGACAAAATTATTTGAATACTTATCTCTGGCTGAGCAGCAAAAGAAAGAGGAGGATTGGCTGCTTATTGGACAGTTTATGGACACTATTCCTTCTCTGATTGGTCACTTTTTTCTTGGAGTTATAAGATAGCTGTCACTTTAGCTACTTATTGTGGTTATCTGTTTTCTATGCTGTTTTAATATGTTATGTTTTGTCTTTCTGTTACTTTTAAAAGCTACGTTGAGTAGTAAAGAAATAGAATGCAAAAATAGGAGTCTCTGGTCTTGTAATAAAATTCAGAAATGTATCTCCTCCAAAATACACTTTTATGATTCAGAAAGAGCATGCGGTTTTAAGACACTTTCCAATTTACTTCCATTATCACGTTTTGCACTTTTTTGCATTTTATATTCACACTTTCTGGGGAACAAGACCCTACTGAGCATGTGCACAAGCTCACAGGGTTTACGTATACTAGTGTGTGATTGGCTGATGTCTGTCACATGATACAGGGGGCCGGAAAATGGGAGAAAAAATAAATTTGTCAGAAAAAAATCTACTGTTTATTTTAAATTCAGAGTAGGTGTTATTGCATTGTCTTTTTATTATGTACTTGTTAATAGTGGCGTCACTAGGGGGTGCGGGGGTGCGGGCCGCACCCGGGTGACACCCTCTAGGGGGTGACACCACCAAAAAAAAAATATATATATATATATATATTTTTTTTTTAATTTTATTAAAATTCAAAGAAATACAATGTAGAGATGCATATATTTTTTTTTATTAGAGGGGCCAGCATTTGTGAACATTAGTGGGACTGGGGAAGTTGTAGACACTTAATTTTTTTGCCCCTTGAGCCAGCGCTGCAATTTCCACAAATAATTTTCCCGGCTGCTTTTGCTTGTTTGTACTTTGCTCCTCCCCTGCCCAATTTCACTATGAATGTTGTGGGCGTGCCATAGGGCTTGCGAAGTTGCGCTGCTAGCCTAAACCTGCCTGCCTATCTGTGCTCACTGCTCAGTGACGTGTGGAGCAGTGGAGTCACTCACTGCTGTGCTGTCTCTCTAAACGGGAACCAGGATATCGTGAGGGGGATGCCTGGCACCTGACCGCATGACTGTCTGACACTGTCTCTAAAGTGAAGGAGCCACGTATGATGCCCACCAGACCGGTATGGTTACGGTACACTAAGTGCACACTGAAGAGGTAGGAGGGGAGGGCGGGCGGGCGGGGATCTGGGGGTGAGCAGATTGCAGAGGTGATTGGCCATAAGAAGCGGCAGGCACTAACAGACTTGGAACAGAGTCAGAGAGCAGAATTTTCATAGTTTGCGCCTAAACCTTTTCTTTAGTGATTTATTTGTAGAGTGCTCTGCTTATCTTTCATTTGATGCTCTTCTGAGCCAGGGAGCAGCTCTAGTAGGCATGAGCTTTATAATTAATGCAGTTTACATATTTTGTATGTGTGTGTCTGAGTTTTTGTGTGTGTGTGTCTGAGTGTTTGTGTCTGTGTGTGTATGTGTGTCTGAGTGTTTTTGTGTGTGTCAGAGTTTTTGTGTGTGTGTGTTTTTGTGTGTGTGAGAGTGTTTTTGTGTGTGTGTGCCAGAGTGTTTTTGTGTGTGTGTCAGAGTGTTTTTTTGTGAGTGTGTGTCTGAGTGTTTGTATGTGTGTGATTTTGTGTTTGTGTGTGTCTGTTTTCTGGGGGGGGGGGGTGACACCATAACTTACCGCACCGGGTGACACCAACCCTAGTGACGCCACTGCTTGTTAATTATTATTCTACTGCATTGAGTGGTGCTTTATTATACAGGGAGTGCAGAATTATTAGGCAAGTTGTATTTTTGAGGATTAATTTTATTATTGAATAACAACCATGTTCTCAATGAACCCAAAAAACTCATTAATATCAAAGCTGAATAGTTTTGGAAGTAGTTTTTAGTTTGTTTTTAGTTATAGCTATTTTAGGGGGATATCTGTGTGTGCAGGTGACTATTACTGTGCATAATTATTAGGCAACTTAACAAAAAACAAATATATACCCATTTCAATTATTTATTTTTACCAGTGAAACCAATATAACATCTCAACATTCACAAATATACATTTCTGACATTCAAAAACAAAACAAAAACAAATCAGTGACCAATATAGCCACCTTTCTTTGCAAGGACACTCAAAAGCCTGCCATCCATGGATTCTGTCAGTGTTTTGATCTGTTCACCATCAACATTGCGTGCAGCAGCAACCACAGCCTCCCAGACACTGTTCAGAGAGGTGTACTGTTTTCCCTCCTTGTAAATCTCACATTTGATGATGGACCACAGGTTCTCAATGGGGTTCAGATCAGGTGAACAAGGAGGCCATGTCATTAGATTTTCTTCTTTTATACCCTTTCTTGCCAGCCACGCTGTGGAGTACTTGGACGCGTGTGATGGAGCATTGTCCTGCATGAAAATCATGTTTTTCTTGAAGGATGCAGACTTCTTCCTGTACCACTGCTTGAAGAAGGTGTCTTCCAGAAACTGTCAGTAGGACTGGGAGTTGAGCTTGACTCCATCCTCAACCAGAAAAGGCCCCACAAGCTCATCTTTGATGATACCAGCCCAAACCAGTACTCCACCTCCACCTTGCTGGCGTCTGAGTCGGACTGGAGCTCTCTGCCCTTTACCAATCCTGCCACGGGCCCATCCATCTGGCCCATCAAGACTCACTCTCATTTCATCAGTCCATAAAACCTTAGAAAAATCAGTCTTGAGATATTTCTTGGCCCAGTCTTGACGTTTAAGCTTGTGTGTCTTGTTCAGTGGTGGTCGTCTTTCAGCCTTTATTACCTTGGCCATGTCTCTGAGTATTGCACACCTTGTGCTTTTGGGCACTCCAGTGATGTTGCAGCTCTGAAATATGGCCAAACTGGTGGCAAGTGGCATCTTGGCAGCTGCACGCTTGACTTTTCTCAGTTCATGGGCAGTTATTTTGCGCCTTGGTTTTTCCACACGCTTCTTGCGACCCTGTTGACTATTTTGATTGAAACGCTTGATTGTTCGATGATCACGCTTCAGAAGCTTTGCAATTTTAAGAGTGCTGCATCCCTCTGCAAGATATCTCACTATTTTTGACTTTTCTGAGCATGTCAAGTCCTTCTTTTGACCCATTTTGCCAAAGGAAAGGAAGTTGCCTAATAATTATGCACACCTGATATAGGGTGTTGATGTCATTAGACCACACCCCTTCTCATTACAGAGATGCACATCACTTAATATGCTTAATTGGTAGCAGGCTTTCAAGCCTATACAGCTTGGAGTAAGACAACATGCATAAAGAGGATGATGTGGTCAAAATACTCATTTGCCTAATAATTCTGCACACAGTGTATATTGTATTGTAAAAATGAATATATGTGCATGTAGTGTATGTAATGTGTGTGTGTGTATAGTTTGTATTGAGTGTATAGGGTGTGTAGTCCACCTGTGCATATATACTTACTATAGGACACTACTGCAGTTGCCCACTGCCTTCCAGGCTACTTTTAACCTTTTATAGCTCATCAAACACTGTCCATTTTTACTGTAGTTTTGGTTAAATTGCTTCTCTATCTTTTTATTTTTTTTTAATCTTTTTTTTTTTTTTTAAGGTATCTGAATTATAAAAGCTTAAAGGGACAGTCTAGTCAAAGTAAAGTTCCATGATTCAGATAGGGCATGTCATTTTAAACAACTTTCCAATTTACTTTTATAATCATATTTGCTTTGTTCTCTTGGTATTCTTAGTTGAAAGCTAAATCTAGGTAGGCTCATATGCGGCATTAGTTCATGTGTGCCATAAAGATAACATTGTGATCACGCCCTAGGAGTTACTTATGAGAGGGCACTGATTGGCTAAAATGCAAGTCTGTCAAAAGAACTGAAATAAGGTGGCAGTCTGCAGAGGCTTAGATACAAGGTAATCACAGGGGTAAAAAGTATATTAATATTGTTAAGGGATTAAATGCCCTACATCTCCTGAGTGTCTGCTTGTAACTTAACTTAACTTAACTTAACACTTAATATAACTTAATAACTAATAAATAACAACACAACACAGTTCTGTGGGTGAAAGACCCGTGGGTCGCATTTATTGGTACCAGCCGTGGAACTGGCAGGTAACTTATCCACGGGTGGCGGCAATCGGGGCCTACATCTAACTATGAATAACCCCTTCTAGAAAATGGCCAAGGGACACCGCTGCAGACCACAAGGCGGAGATACTCACGCAGCTTTCATAATTAGGGGTTTTCCGGCCCAACAATAATCAGCCCGAGCACGCCCAAGCATACCAAGCCTGTGACGTCACCCTGACCGCAATGGCCATTACTCAAACCTCCTTCCAGTCTGCAGCCGTGATCCTGACCACCCGCCAGAGTAGGGTGCAAGCATTATTAACTCCAAACCTGTAGGTCCAGCCTTGACTTGACGAACAGCATGTCAATAACTGGGGAGTTCAAAATTACCGTCCTTGGTCTTAGGGAAGTAGTTCGAGTAACCCTCTTCCTGCCTCAGACACCTAGTCTCGAATAGAGACCTAATGACAAACCGATTGCCGCCTGTTATTTCTTTGACTGAATCAATAGAGCATTACCAGTGCCAATCAGTAATGCCTATCATCGAATCAATAATGCATTACAAGTGCCAATCCGTAATGCATAACAAATCCATCCGGGTGGATGACAAAACAAAACAACAGTGCATAACAAATTCAACAACAGTGCATAACAGGGCTGGGAGGGTGGGGAAAAATCTTCTGGGAGTCCACAGGAACAAAGAGGAAGTAGAATCCCTGTACATCCTTCTTATAAGGTTAGTAAACCCCTCCCAACACAATGCAACATTGTAACTAATACACACACAGCAGCACTCACTCCTCCAGGCCTTAACCCTTAGCTACACTCCGGGCTATTTGCCCTGCACTTTCTTAAGGGATTAAATGCCCTACATCTCCTGAGTGTCTGCTTGTAACTTAACTTAACTTAACACTTAATATAACTTAATAACTAATAAATAACAACACAACACAGTTCTGTGGGTGAAAGACCCGTGGGTCGCATTTATTGGTACCAGCTGTGGAACTGGCAGGTAACTTATCCATGGGTGGCGGCAATCAGGGCCTACATCTAACTATGAATAACCCCTTCTAGAAAATGGCCAAGGGACACCGCTGCAGACCACAAGGCGGAGATACTCACGCAGCTTTCATAATTAGGGGTTTTCAGGCCCAACAATAATCAGCCCGAGCACGCCCAAGCATACCAAGCCTGTGACGTCACCCTGACCGCAATGGCCATTACTCAAACCTCCTTCCAGTCTGCAGCCGTGATCCTGACCACCCGCCACAAGAGACTGACCTGCATATACAATGGTCCTGACTCTTGCCGCCACCCTATACTCTTAGGAGTAACTCCTGCCTGATGTTCTGCAAGAACTAATCTACTCCTGCCGGTTCTAAATGAACCCCATCCTGCCTATACAAACCCTTATGGGCTGCCGAGATGTTCCCGTGCTCTACCACAAAACCCTCGGGTTCAACTACCTGCTTCCTCAGGTCCCTATTGATCTTTTTCCTGACCTGGAAAGCTGCCTTATGACACACCATGTGCCTCCATCTTAATCTAGGGATCACATTCGACCACCCGATTCTCACACCTGGAAACCAGAGTTTGAACTGCCTCAGGTCTGACTGCATTGCCCGGATTAGATCCAATGTGGGAATGGCCCCCACATCATTGCCGCCAGCATGAATTATCAGAATGTGAGGTTTCTCCCACCTTTTCGCTGCGGTCTGGAGCAATGCAGGCAGATCTGACCAAGCCAAGCCTCTGCGCCCTAGCCAACGTAACACAGCCCTGGACGATTGAAATCCTAGCTGCTGTCCTCCTGGCATGGCTGCAGCTCTAATTGCGGCCCAGTGCACATATGAATGGCCAACGATCCACACCCGTACAGGACCTGGACGTATTTCTGAAACAAAGGAAACAAGAGTTAGCCCGCTTGCAGTAGACCAGATCCACACAACCTTGGCCCATAACCTTCTGGTATCACCCCCGCAAGCCCCCCAACTCTTGCATGCATGACCCTTGATCCCCGATCTCAAACATACAGCGGCCTAACGTAAGACTTATACCGCTGCGACCTCCACCGCCCCAATGAGCGGATCCGATCCGAGGACCAACCCAGCTCTGCTGATGTCGTCGCTGCCCCCACCCTAAAGGAGTGTGGGGCAATCCGAGACCCGTCTAGACCAGCCTTTTGCGCTGCCTTATCCAATACCTTTCCAAACTGGTATCTGGTCAGTGGGTCTCCATTAGCATGTATCAAAAACCTGGAGGAGCCTCCTGGCCGTACTTCCAGGTAAGATGACACTAGCCGCACGGGGCAACAGGCAACACCCTGCTGCCCCGGCAGGGAAAGCCAAGCTCCCCGGCCCTCCTGGTCCGTTTTGGACCTGGGAATGAACAATAGCACGGAGTCCTCCACCAGCCGAACATGGCTGTGCATGACCCCCCCTGTGGCCGCCGTTCTGGCTCGCGGTACCAACTCACCCACCCTTAATGCGCCATGAAACGCCAAGCCAAAGGCCGCCCCGAAGAGGCGAGCCTCAAAAGGTGAGGAACATACCTCTGGCAGCACGTCCAGTAATTTTACTAGCCGTTCTGCCGTAATGGGCTCCCTTGTGTCCTGTCGTGGAACTTCCAGATGGCCCCAGCCCCTCAACAGCTGTTTAACGAGAAAGGATCGCGACTCGTCTTTAAAGGCGTATAGCCTGCAGAAAAATGCCACAGCCGATAGCCTTGCTACCACCGCCCCCTTCGTTGCTCGCTTACCTCTCAGCTCCGCCAGCCAGCGCAACAGAAACCGTTGTTCACCCTCACAAGAGGGGAACTCACGAAGGTCGCAAAAACCTACCCATTCACTCCAGTACCTTACGTATGCCGACCATGTGCTGGGTGCCAACGAAGCCCGCAACACCGGGATCAGTTGCTGTAGTCCTTCGCCATCTGCCACAAAAAGAGAGGGCAAGAAAGACCATTAGGAGCCGCGACAGGCGCCGGAGCCCTAAATGCCCCCCACTGGAAGCGCGACAGCGCATCCGCGACTATATTCTGCACCCCTGGCACATACCGGGCCCTAAAGTCAATGTTCAGTTGCAAACATCTCAACACCAGGTGTCGCAAATAATGTACGACCACAGGCGATGAAGCAGAAAGCCTGTTAACCGCAAACACCACGCTGAGATTATCCGTCCAGAAAATCACAGCCCTGTTACTAAACAGGTGACCCCACAATTCCACCGCAACCAGTATAGGAAACAATTCCAGAAAGCAAAGATTGCGTGTAAGCCCTCTGGTCGCCCACTCGGTCGGCCAGGGCTCCGCACTCCAAGCCCCTTCAAAGTAAGCCCCATACCCGGATGCTCCTGCAGCGTCCGTGAACAGATGTAGCGCTTGGTTAGATATCGGCTCCCCTCGCCACATGCAGACGCCGTTAAAGTCCTGGAGAAACTTCTCCCAGACCTGCAAATCCGCCACGAGGTCCCTCGTGATGCGAATGCGTGATGCCAGAGCCCTACCTCCGCCCAAACACCGCTCTAGCCGCTTGCTAAACCTTCCCCCACGGGATCACTCTCCCCGCAAAGTTAAGGAGGCCAAGGAGCGATTGCAGTTCCCGCAGTGAACATGTCTGCGTTGCAACCATGGCCCGTACAGCCGTCAACATCTTGGCGACCTTCTCCTTAGGCAGCCTACATTCACCTGCCACTGAATCGATCTCGATGCCCTCCGTCTTATCTTCTGCCAGAGGAACCCCAAACCTGGCCATCATGAACCTCATGACTTTCATTAACGAGGCACATTCCTGCGAGTTGGCCGCCCCTACCAGGAGAAAGTCATCCAAGTAGTGCGCAACTCTATCACTCCCAGCCACTGAGACCACCGCCCAGTGCAGGAAAGTGCTGAATGCTTCAAAGTACGCGCAGGATATCGAACAGCCCATGGGCAGACAACGGTCGACATAATAACCCCCTTCAAACCAACACCCCATCAGCCCGAAGGATGATGGGTGAATCGGGAGTAGCCTAAACGCGGATTCAACGTCTAATTTCGCCATTAATGCTCCCGGGCCCCGTTCTTTAACCAGAGCCAGCGCGTCGTCAAACGACTGGTAACAGACCGAGCTCAATTCCTCCGGAATAGCGTCGTTTACCGACCGCCCTTTCGGACAAGAGAGGTGTTGTATGAGCCTGAACTTACCTGTCTCCTTCTTGGGGACCACCCCTAGCGGGGAGACAACTAAATCCGGTAGTGGCAGGTCCCTAAAAGGGCCTGCAACCCTACCCAAGGCCACTTCTTTGCCCAGTTTCTCCCTGACTGCCTCAGGGTATTGGGAAGTCGATTTCAGGTTTTTCCTGTCACGTGCTCCCCCTACCCGGCCAACTACCGGGATCACAAAGCCCTCACGCAACCCGCTATCCAGAAGCTGAGCAGCCGCCCTATCTGGGTACCTACGCAGCCACTTACAAATGACCTGGACTCTAAGTGGTGAATCCGCCCTTAGCGCCAGCACCTCCTTTGCCCCCAAACCGATCAGTTTGGGTGTCTCGCTTTTTGGAGCAATCAGCACCGGGGTGCTGCCCGCAGCAGAACTTGCAGACGTGCTTGAACGTGCACGATGTGCCCCGCTCGCACGCCTTGTCCTGATATCGCCAGCATACACCCCCTTGTCACCGTCGAAAGCGCAAAGTCTGCCTACCCCCGGGCGATGCTGCTATGGCGCCCCCTTGCGCCCTCCTTTCCGCATCAAGATGCGCCCAGAGGTGCAAATCCATCGTACCAAAATCAAGCAGTGGGTTGCCCACTTTCTTTTTCCGGTATAACATATCATACTCCCTCCAAGCACCATCGGCAAACTTTCTGTGTATTGCGTCGATGGTGAGGAAAAGTTTGGTGTTAGGAGCGCCTATTAAAAGGCTAAGTCTAATGGGGGTATAAACGAAAATTTGTCGTTTAGTATACCAGCACAAGGAGCCCAAGTAAGTAAAATATTTAAAAGTTTAATATAGCTTTAAAATTAACAAATTTATTAAGGCAATAGCTTGGTATCTATAATTGCGAACAGATTATAAAAGCATAAAAGTATATGGATCCATATTACTTCATAAAATAGACAATAATTAAAAACATTCCAATGGTGAACTGTTTATGTGATAAAAACAGTTTTACAATCTATGATAAAATTGGTTTGGGTGAAGTCAAAAAGATGAAAAGATAATACAATAAATACAATAAAATAAAATACAGAAATGATGCAATAAAATTCAGAAAATGGTGTACAAAAAGCAGCAAATGGGGATAGGTCGTGTGACCTAGGATAAAAACATATATGTGAAAAGTGTCTTCCTTATATAATTTGAGAAAAAAATGTTGATCCTTTGAAAAAAATGAAATAGTGTTTTAAACCTGATGAAATTGTGAAGAAACTTGTGTGAATCCCCTCGTGGAAAAAATCAAAAAGTATCCAAAATTAAAAAGTGTCCAAAATTAAGTCAATAATTATATCAAAAAAGGCAAAAAAGTCAATTACAATAAATCGAAAATCCAAAATAAGATGTCAAATTGAAAATTAAATCCAAAAGAATTTAAGTGATAATGTGATGTCCAATAAAAGTCAAAAAAAAGTTAAAAAATGCCATCTGTGTTTATGAATCAAACCGTGAATAACTGAAAGAATAGAATCCAACTGACCAATTTCTTGAAAATATTTGGATATAAAAAACCATGGATATATAAAAAATGATGAATATAGAAAATGATTATAAAAAAATGTAAGACGATCCAATCCCTGTGGAAAAAGAAAAATGCAACATAGAGCAGTATCGTTTAAAATACGTTTACACAAGTAGAAATAAAACTCACCATATATGTCAACGCGTTTCGGCCCACCAATAGGGCCTTTTTCAAGACTGAAAAAGGCCCTATTGGTGGGCCGAAACGCGTTGACATATATGGTGAGTTTTATTTCTACTTGTGTAAACGTATTTTAAACGATACTGCTCTATGTTGCATTTTTCTTTTTCCACAGGGATTGGATCGTCTTACATTTTTTTATAATCATTTTCTATATTCATCATTTTTTATATATCCATGGTTTTTTATATCCAAATATTTTCAAGAAATTGGTCAGTTGGATTCTATTCTTTCAGTTATTCACGGTTTGATTCATAAACACAGATGGCATTTTTTAACTTTTTTTTGACTTTTATTGGACATCACATTATCACTTAAATTCTTTTGGATTTAATTTTCAATTTGACATCTTATTTTGGATTTTCGATTTATTGTAATTGACTTTTTTGCCTTTTTTGATATAATTATTGACTTAATTTTGGACACTTTTTAATTTTGGATACTTTTTGATTTTTTCCATGAGGGGATTCACACAAGTTTCTTCACAATTTCATCAGGTTTAAAACACTATTTCATTTTTTTCAAAGGATCAACATTTTTTTCTCAAATTATATAAGGAAGACACTTTTCACATATATGTTTTTATCCTAGGTCACACGACCTATCCCCATTTGCTGCTTTTTGTACACCATTTTCTGAATTTTATTGCATCATTTCTGTATTTTATTTTATTGTATTTATTGTATTATCTTTTCATCTTTTTGACTTCACCCAAACCAATTTTATCATAGATTGTAAAACTGTTTTTATCACATAAACAGTTCACCATTGGAATGTTTTTAATTATTGTCTATTTTATGAAGTAATATGGATCCATATACTTTTATGCTTTTATAATCTGTTCGCAATTATAGATACCAAGCTATTGCCTTAATAAATTTGTTAATTTTAAAGCTATATTAAACTTTTAAATATTTTACTTACTTGGGCTCCTTGTGCTGGTATACTAAACGACAAATTTTCGTTTATACCCCCATTAGACTTAGCCTTTTAATAGGCGCTCCTAACACCAAACTTTTCCTTTCTTTTCCTCTTGGGTATCTAGAGACCCTATCGTTATAGGAGCTTAGGTCTTGTAAGTTAGCGCCGTCGGGAAGACCTCACACCTCCATATTGCGTCGATGGTGTCAATGTACTTAAAGAGGGCAGTCCCCTGATCGGGAAACCTCTCCAAGTAGCAAGTGGCGTAGACCCGGAAACACCGATGCCACTCCTCAAGGGTATCAGGCCGCCTAAATTTCTTAGGGCCCGTACCATCCTCCGCCATCTCCTTAAACTTAAAAGCCTTTGCAGACAGCTCAAACATATTTACATACTTACCGTCCTGGATACGTTTCACAGTTTTAGATTTAAGGTGTGCATGCAAACTGCATACCTAGCACGAATAAGTATCCACGTGTACTGCTGCCTTTCTGTTCACCGCCTGTGGTGACCCCCCAGCAACCCCTAAGAGTTGAGATGACTGCGCCCCACTACTGGCATTGCCATCCCTGTGATTGCCCTTACTCATCTTCCTCAACATTCTATACATCCTCCTATGCCCTTTCGTGTGCAAACCCAGGGACCCATCTATCTCAGATCCTGACCCTGACCCACTAGAGCTGGAAGAATTACACCGCCCCCTAGGTAAACCAAGTTGCATCTCACCAGAGGAAGCGCCCGATGTGGCTTGGCCTTGTCCAGAAGCACTGCTGACTCCTCTAGGCACGAGAGCTCCTGAACTCTGAGTCGCCATATCCCTGCTGGATGAGGAAGTCCTGGGTACCTGCAAAATAGAAGCCAAGAGGGGAGTACCTCGGGAAGGGCCAGCCATCTCTTCCCTATCCCCCCTTTCCTCAAATTCTAGATAACCCTCCCGGTCACTGTCACTCACACCGCATGCCACACTCACATCATCATCCGTACTGGTGGCCAACCCGCTAGTCGAATCCTCTTGAAATCTCATGGTCCTACTCCGACCCTGAGACTTCGATCCCCTAGCCTGTCTCGCCTGTCCCCTCCCGGGGCTCTCTAAGTCTTCCCTAGTGCCAACGCTAATACTAGCATGCCCCCTTTTGACAGCCCCCCTTGTGGCTATTTGTTCAGATCGTGCTGGTGAAGTCCTGCTGGGCGTCATTATACCCTGCAGGCCTTGCGCCTGGGGCTCCGCTATTGCGGCCTCGCCCCTTGAGCTGTGTGCCAGGATGGCCCCCTTATTCGCGGTCTTAGCCGCGGGGGCCTTTCCTTTACTTTGGGCCGCGGCGCTTGCGGGGGCCGCCTTAGCTTTGCCCCCTCCTAACGTAGGCCGCGAGCGCGAGGAGGGTGCCCTGTCGGCATCCCCCCCCTTATTACTGGGTCCAGCTGCGGCTCTTGTGCGCACACCCTGCTGCGACGCCCCCGGAGTGCCCTCCGGGGGCCCCTGCTGCCCCGCTGCCACACTCACAGTTGCCCCATGATTCAGCATCTCTGCCCCTCTGTCCGGCCCACCATGCGCCCCCCGGCCTCCTGGGCCCCATCGTTCTTGCCCCCAAGAGCGGGTGTCCCCCCCGAGGTGCTCCCTTCTTACCTTCGGAGCCCTGGGGGAACGATCCGCTCTGCTCGCTGTCCAGATTGCGACTGCCGCGAGCGGAAATGACGTCACCGGAAGTGACGCGGGAGCGCGCAATGCCACCGGAAGTCGACGCGGCGGCCATTTTAGATGCCACGAGGGACGACGAACCAGAGGCCTGTGCATCACCGGGGCCTGAAGTACCGCCGGACCCGACGACGCACCCGCGAGGACCGACGCCAAGGACTGGAGGAGAGCCAACGCCGCCGCCACCGATTCCTCGGAGAGGACCACTGCCGCAGGTGAGGCCGCACTGCTCCCACTACCCGCGCCAACGACACTTATCCCCGAGGTGCTTGCACCTCCTAAGGCCTCGCTGGGCCTTGCCACTACAGGCCCCTGCCTAAGGCCGACACTGGAACCCCCGGCTATAGAACCGGGACCCCCGGAGCCGAACCCGGAGCTCCCCTGGGACCCCCTAGGCCCTAAAACCGAACCGCCGAGCGCACCTACTCGCCCCTCAGGACCAATCTCCCCTGAGGGCCTACATTCTGACTCACCCGACTGATAAGCTGTACCGGGGCCACCATCCCCCTCTAAATTCTCCCGTGCAGGAGAAGAGAACAACAATGGGCTACCCCCCCCCCCTAAGGGAGAAACAGGCAGACACAGCCCAGACCCATGGCCCAGACCCATGGCCCAGACCCACCTTGACAGTTCCAGATGGGGATGGTGCGACCCACTCCACGTCCTCTAACTCCATTTCTTCCCATTCTCCAGATTCGCCTTCCATTGGAAAATGCTGCAAACTGCTAAGCTGAAAAATCTTCTGGGAGTCCACAGGAACAAAGAGGAAGTAGAATACCTGTACATCCTTCTTATAAGGTTAGTAAACCCCTCCCAACACAATGCAACATTGTAACTAATACACACACAGCAGCAGCACTCACTCCTCCAGGCCTTAACCCTTAGCTACGCTCCGGGCTATTTGCCCTGCACTTTCTTTATGCAAAACTGGTTAATGGGTAATAAAGGGGTTATCTATCTTTTTAAACAATAACAATTCTGGAGTAAACTGTCCCTTTCATTTTGAATTGAGTGTCCCTTTAAAGTAGCACTGTTTCCTCTCAGCCATTGTTTGCAAAGTTCAGTGTTTGGACAACTTATTGCCTGTTTTATATCTGTCTCTACTCAGCAAAAAAAATAAAAAAATGATATTAGGAAGGGAAAACCTAGTCTTCAACGTGGGTGCGTCTATTTTATATATATATATATATATATATATATATATATATATATATATATATATATATATATATATATATACATACACACACACACCTCTGTAGAATAGTATAATCCATAGTTCTCAAAGTTAAATTACAGAGAAGGGGGATAAAATAAATTATGAAAGTATATTGCAAACTGTTCTTACTATGCAAAATTAAACGTTATCTCACAATCTCATACTGATTAATGTCCCTTTAATTGAAATCTGTTTGTAAAAGAGATGCACATGATACTGAAAGCAAAGTGGTGCATAAGAGAAAACTGGTCTGAATTTTTGTCAGAGAAAAACACATAATGCATCAAACAGGTTCCAATTCTAATTATTTTCTCTATTTTCCCCTCCTTTCTCTCCTCCAAGCCAAGTTTACACAAAACAATCTAAAGGGAGGAGACACGTCACATTGACAGAATTACTATAAAGAGGGTGCAGAGATGTAACTCTGAGTCACCAAGGTTTTTGTTTTTTTGCCATTCAATTGTCACATGATTTTAAACTATATTAATAGAATAGCAATTGTACTCGCGTGTCACCTTCACTCAACAAAATCTTCCAGTTTCCTGCCAAATCCTTCATTGCCTCTAATTCAACCTTCATCTTGTGTCATGCTAGCTTAATATTATTATTCTGTCTTCTTCACCTTCGTGCACCTCCTACAGCTTGTCAGCCATTATTATCCTTCCAGTGTCAATTCTCCAAACTCACCTCACTTATTTCTCCCTGCTCGTACTCACCCCTATCTCCCCTTAAAATCTGACACATACCTGTGGTCTAATGTCACTTGCAAGTCATTTCTACTTGCACTCAGCATTTATCTTATCTTCGCATATCCATAACAATGACTCAATTTACCTCTGCTCTTACTCATCTATTACTTTAACTATCATATTCCTTCACATGCTGTATTTGTGCTGATTCATTTTCTTGATATCCTTTGTTGAAAAGCATATCTAAATAGACTCCGTAGCTGCTGATTGGTGGCTGCACATAGATGCCTAGTGTGATAGGCTCATCCATGTGCATTGCTATTTCTTTAGCAAAGGATATCTAAAGAATGAAGAAAATTAGATAATAGTCAATTGGAATGTTGTTTGAATTTGTATTCTCTATCTGGATCGTGAAAGAAATATTTTGGGTTTCATGTCCCTTTAAAGTGATGGTAGACTCGGTGTGACAACCTATGTGTCCTAATAACACTAATGACTCGTTTTACAGTAAAAGTGTCAATGTAAATGTTTAAGTATTACTAATTTTTATTTCACTGACTATTACTAGCTCGCACCAGCCCCCCTCTGTTGTTTTTTTTTTTTTTTCCTGTCATCTGACTTTGGCATCCAATAGACAACTTAGCCATACGGCTCACTGATTGCAATGAGGGCCATTGTTTTTAAGGGGACATGCATGTGCTTAGAAGTTTCCATGTTTCTAAACGCTCAGGTTTTGCTTTGCGCATGCACAATTTTGCCTCTGTATCAGGAGCTTGTGTCAGGTCTGACGTGTACAGCAGGTGGGACCGCAATACAAGTTACTTCTGTGCAGACTACAGTTAAAAAGGGCCCGGGAAAGGAGTGAAGGAGCGCAGCGGGCTACAAAATAAATCTATTTTTTTTAAATAAAATAAGTTTATATGACAAACATTTTTATAACATTTCTACTAATTTGATGTAGATTATAGTAATGCAGTTCAAACTGCTGGGTGTTTACCATCTCTTTAAAGGGATAGAAAGGTCAAAATTGAAATGTACATGAATGTATTTCAATTTCAAATGAAAATATTTTTTGCAATATACTTCCATCAGCAAAAATGCTTTTAGTAAAAGTCATTACTGTTTCAACAAACACACATATGCTATAAGTACGTTTCTGCTAAGTGCCTGAGTTAGTCCTGTCACTTTATAAACCACTATTTATTTAACTTAGAAACCAAAGTACTGTTAAATTAATTAGTCTTATCACGGATTTATATAATTGGATTATATAATCCTCTATCCAACAACACTTAAAAAGAAAAGTATATTTAGTTAAAGGAACACTTTAGTCAAAATTAAACTTTTATGATTCATATAGGGCATGTAATTTTTTTTTTTTTAATTTTTTTATTTGTGTCCAACAAAGGTGTCTCAATACAATTTTACATAGTACAAATTCATATAAGTATTCAGAGTAGCAAAGATCATATGGTACTTTACTATAACAATCCTTGTTTTTCTATGTACACCTATTGTTGGATTTTTCCATTTCCCCCCTTTTCCCCCCATTTCCCCCCATTTCCCCCCATCTTCTTCTTTCATTGAATCACTGAATTCTCCCCCTGATAATGGGAGAAGCAAAACAACCGGGGGAATAAACAAAACAACAACAAACGAAAACAAACAAAAAAAGAAAAAAAAGAAAAAAAAATTTAGGGAGGGATTAAAGAGCTCCAGGTGTCTGCAATAAATTATTGCCATAAGCCAAGTAGTAGCAGTTCTGTATTTCTAAATGGGTATATTATATATTCCGTTTCAGATGGTGATAAGTTCCGGATAAAGATTGACCATTTTCCAAAGAATTTAATAACATCATTTTCATCATTTAGATTAGTGTCAATCTGTTCCAGAATACATTGTTTTTTGAGATAGCTTTTGACCTCTTGGATACTGGGGGCTGCCCTACATTTCATTTTTTAAAAATCAAGTTTCGTGCCGCTAATATGACTAAATTAATGATTTTAGTATTTGCAGATTGGCCTTCCGGTTCTTTTCGAAGAAATACAATATCAAGTGGTAACAGAGTCAGAGGGGAGATCCCCATTGTCCCAAGCCAAAATTGTAATTTCATCCAAAATTGATGGATAATTGGGCATTCCCAGATCATATGTATGAGATTAGCCGCAGGAAACGAACATCTGGGGCAAGAATTAAAGTCCAGACTTCTACATCTAGAGCCTTTCTCAGGAGTGAAAAAGGTCCTAGATAGGAGTTTTATATGAGACTCTCTCCAGGAAGAAGAAAGAGTAGTTCGTGAGACCTCGTCGATTGAAAATTCAATTATTTTACTGTCCTCCAAATTTTGTTGCAAAATTGCTCCCCATTTGGTAGAAATGTTTTCCAGATTAAGATCTCCTTTTAAGGAGCTTAAATCTAAATAAATGGGGGAAATTGACGTAGGGCCATTTTTAGCTAATGTTAGCCATTTCTCTATGGGTCCCATTGTCCAACTCCAACCGAATTCATCAACGAGGCCCATAGCAAAATGCCTTGCTTGTAGGTAAGCAAAGAATTCTTTATGGGAAAGACCAAACTCCTCTCTTAATGCGCCAAAGGTCTTTATACATTTTCTCTCCAAGTCTAATAATTGAGAGATGTTGTTTAACCCCAGGGCTTTCCATTTTTGGAATAAGGATGATTGAATTCCTGCTTGAAAGAGAGGGTTACCGGTTAAGGGGATAAACTTGGATACTTTATGCTTTATTTTGAGGAGTTTACAGATTTTTCACCAGGCCTGCAATGGAATAAACATGGTCTTCAATTTTTTTAGCTCACTGGGGAGAGAGGTGACAGTGCAGTGGATAATTGCTGAAGGTGCAAAGGGATTTACTATGCTTTTTTCAAGCTCATTATTCGTGACATAGTCCTTCTCAAATATCCAGTCCATAATTAAACGAGCCAGAAAAGCATAGTTGTATAGTTTAATGTCTGGCAAGGCCAACCCTGAATATTTTTTAGGAAGAGAGAGTTTAAGGAGGGAAATTCTAGGTTTCTTGTTTTGCCAAATAAATTTCCTCAGCACCATATTATGATGGAGAATGTCTTTTCCCTTAAGAATCACTGGGGTGTTTTGTAACACATATAATAATTTCGGAAGACATACCATTTTATAAAGAGCAATTTGACCTGAAAGGGAAAGGGGAATACTTTGCCACTTTTTAAAGTCCTCCTTAATTTTATTCAGGACTGGAGGTATATTAAGTTTGTACCACTCTTTAGGGTTGGAAGATATTATAATACCAAGATAAGTGAAGAAATCAGTCACTATTTTAAATGGGATATCCGTGGGGGGGTCCTTTGGTTGCTTGATCCATATAAGCTCAGATTTCGATGTGTTTACTTTGTAGCCTGAGAAGGAACCAAATTGTTTAATAATTTATATTAATTTCGGGATATTAACACGGGTATCGGAGATGTAAATTAGGATGTCATCAGCGTAGAGTGCGATTTTCATCTCTTTCTTACCAATCTTGATACCGTCAAGACATTGTCTAACATATATGGCCAAAGGTTCGATAGAAATGTCGAAGAGAAGGGGGAAAGGGGACACCCCTGACGAGTTCCTCTCTTGAGATAGATATTAGAAGAGAGTGTGCCATTAACTATCATCCTAGTGGAAGCGGATTTATGAAGATTGTTGACATAACTAAGAAAATTACCAGTTAAACCGAATTGCTGAAGAGAATGAGAAAGATGATCAAAATGAACTGAGTCAAAGGCTTTTTCAGCATCAATTGAAATAATTGCAGCATCCAGGGTGTCCCCTCTACCCCCCTCCCCTCTCCCCTCTCTGGAAAAGTAATCTATGGTTAAAAAGAGTTCCCTTATCTTTGCTGAAGAATTTCGATTGAGTAAAAATCCCGCTTGATCCTTATGGATAACCTTAGGAAGAAGTAACTGGAGCCTTGAGGCTAAAATTGAGGCCATTATTTTGTAGTCCACATTGAGCAATGCAATGGGCCTATAAGATTCCTTTTTATCCGGCTCTTTTCTTGGTTTAAGAATTAAGGTGGTGTATGATGCTGCAAAAGTAACTGGTGGGGTAATGCCCTTTATATATATATCATTATAGACCGAAGAAAGATAAGGTGAAACTACTATTGATAAAATCTTGTAGAATTCGTTAGGAAGGCCATCAGGGCCTGAAGCTTTATTTAAAGCCAGATCTTGGATTGCTTTAGAGATCTCTATTTCAGATATGGGACTATTAAGAGGTTCAATCAGATCAGGAGATAACGTGCAAAAGTCAATCTTTTCCCAGAATGATCTTTGCTCAGAAACATTTGAATGTTTCAAGGAATATAAATCCTGATAATATTTTGTAAAGACCTGGATGATCTCTTCTGAGGACGTTATAGTTTTCCCTTCTGACTGTAAAGAATCTATTAATGAGGGAGATTTATTAGTTTTTACTAATCTTGCCAAGATTTTCCCAGATTTACTTCCATATCTGTATAATTTTGCTTGAAACTTCAAATCCCTCTGAGTCGTCTTATATAGCAGAAAGGCATCCCTTGTCTTTAATGCTTGAATGTATTTTAGCCAACTTCTTGAAGATTTATCTAAGAGATATAAGTTGTATGAATTAGAAATAGATTTTAAGATTTCTTTTTCCCTATGTTTAAATTTCTTTGTCCTATTAATGGTATAGGCTAAGATCTCTCCCCTTAGTACCACCTTGGCTGCTTCCCAAAAAATGATCGGGCGGTTAACATAATCCTGATTAAAAGAAGTAAATTCTTGGAATTTAGAAATAAGCCAATTTTTAAATTTAAGATCGGATGCTAAGTATGTTGGAAAATAGAACCTGGAGTATCTTGGGATAACGTTGTTGGTATTAAGCTCTAGAAAAATTGGGGCATGATCTGAGATGCAAATAGGAAGAATTCCAGTGGACAGTCTTGACGCACAGAGCCTTTCATCTAGAAGAATTACATCTATTCTTGATAAAGACTTGTGTGCCTTAGAGATGCAAGAAAATTCCCTAGAGTCCGGGTTCTGGATTCTCCAGATGTCTCTAACTCCGAGAATCTGGTATAGTCTGAGGTACATTTTTGTTTCTAGATTATCTCTTTTTGTTCTATGAGAGGCGCTTTTGTGCCTTAATCTATCTAGGGGACTTTGGGGTGCCATATTTAGGTCCCCTCCAAGAATTAGGTAGCCTTCTCTATATGTAATTAGCTTAGCTTGGAGAGTGTCCCAGAAAGAAAAGCTAAAGATATTGGGAGCGTAAATATTGCAAAGTGTATATATTGTATTAGATATTTTAATTTTAGCCAATAAGAATCTCCCCTCCGAGTCTGCAAATATGTGAAGAATTTGATATTTAAGCCTTTTCCCCAGTAGGATTGCTACTCCTCCTTTCCTTTGGATACTCGGGGAGGCCAGCGCTTCATTGACCCAGGAGGTCTTGAGTTTAAGAACTTCTTCCATTTTTAAATGGGTCTCCTGCAAAAAAGCAATGTCGGAGTTTATTTTTCTTAACTGTGAGATGATTGATTTACGTTTAATGGGTGATGTGATGCCCCCTATGTTCCAAGAGGTCACTTTAAAAGCAGATAGCATTATTTTTTTTTTAATAAGACCAGAGAAGACAAAACAAAACAAGATCAAACAAAACATAACAAAACAAAACAAAACAAAAAAAAAAAAAAAGGAAAAAATATATGGGGAAAAAACTTATTCCTGGAACTTTTTAAGTTCCCATCCCAGGTATTATCACTACGCTTGACAAACCCTGAATTATGCATCTTAAATTGATATCTAATAATTATTCAGAGCATCCTAACTTGTGCAGTCATAGTCCTAAGTTTTCTAATGGAAAAGTCTCAGTACAGAATTTCTCAGCATTTTTGGCTGAGTCAAAAAAGTAGGTTTGATCGTTTGCTGAGATCTTAAGTCTAGCTGGGTAGGTTATTGTAGCCTTAATATTATGGTTTATTAGTCTTGTGCATATTGGGGCTAATTCTCTTCTTTTAGCAGCAGTTTCTGCAGAGAAATCTTGGAAAATCATGATTTTTGCTTCTCCTAAGTATATAGGCTGATGTTTACGATAGTAGTGTAAGAGTGTAATTTTGTCCTGGAAGTTTAAAGCTTTCGCTATAATAGGTCTAGGTTTAGATCTTATGCGTTCTTTATCAGTGATATGTGGGCCTATTCGATGCGCTCTCTCTAATATAAATTGTGATTGGGAGTGTGGAATTTTTTTTTTTTTTTTTTTTTTTTTTTTAAATTACCATCTTTATTGATTGTAAGTACGAAATAAGAAAAGGTTACAAACAACGGTACACTTACCGTAAAGGCGATACAATATAATAGGTGTACTTTCAGTAGGAAGGTAGTCCCAGATGGTGTTTTTAAGGCTAAATATGACACATTACAAACAAAAGTAAAGAAAAGAAAGAAAACAATGAACGGAAACAAAACAAGAACAAAACGTTACTGACCATTGATACCTTCGTAGCTGTTAGAGAGAATTGCATATGCTAAGTGAGATTAAGCTGGTGACCAAGTCTTATCCCTTCTATCTTGGTTCCATAATTGGGTGATAGGAAAAGGGTTTAGGCTCCCTACAATTATATCATTAGTTGAGGTCCCTATCAGGTTTATGGAGAAGCCTATGTGTTAGCTCCATCCAGTAAGGGGGGAGAAGGGTCCCTATCTCCACGCATCACACCTGTGTCAAGGTCTTGTCGAGGCACAGTCAAATTGGGGTGGGGTCTAGTCCTTGTCAGTGATTCATCCCATAGGAATCTCATATTATGGAAGAATTCTAACCTGAGTCTTTTAAGATAGCCAAATTCCTCGAGGCTCAGCAACTCTTCAGTTTTGGCTAACCACATTTGTCCAGTCAGAAGAGTAGGTGATTTCCATCTCAATGCTATTAGGGCTTTGGCGCTATTAATTCCTATCTGCAGTAATTGTCTCCTAATCTTGCAGGAAACTTGAGGGGGTTTGTTTAGTAGTGCTATCTGAGGTGTGAGGCGGAGGTTAGTGATTAAGCTGTTTCTAAAATGTTCCTCAATGTAGAGCCAGAGTTGTTTAACAAAGTCGCATTCCCACCACATGTGAAGGTAACTTCCTCTATTCCCACAGCCCCTCCAGCATAAGTCACTAGAGTTTGGATATATAGAGCGTAGTCTTGTCGGGGTTAGGTACCAGCGTGTTAACACTCTGAAGTTTAATTCTAGGATCTTTGGTGAGGTTGAGGATTTTTTAGTATGAAGAAATATTGATCCCCAGTCCTCTGTGTTAAAGGTGTCGCCCAGTTCCCTGTGCCAGTTAGTAGTGTATGAAGGGAGTTTCTCTCTCATATACATCTGTAATATGCCGCGCATTTTAGAAAGCGTGTGGGGCATTGGAGTATTGGTTGAGCAAAGCTTCTCGAATGTAGTCAAGGGCCTCAAAAAGTCTGTCTTATATGGTGTAGTAAGGAGAAAATGTGTGAGCTGCCTATATTTTAGCCAAGGATGGTATGCGCCATGCGCCACCTCTTTTAATTCTTCTCTATCCTTAAGTTTACCTTCTCTTATAAACTCCGCTAGAGGGGTGGTGTATCCCCATTCAGCTCTCCTTTGGAAGTTCTTATCTAGTCCTCCTGTAAGTTCAGCATTGAGGGGAACGGGAAAGAGGGGGGATCTAGGCCCTGTGATGTCTCGTCTTTTATGCTTAATTGTGTCCCATGCCTCAAAAAAGTGTTTGTGTATAGGAAGTGTTATGCAACTTGGAGGTCTCAAGGACCTAGGAACCCAGCATAAAGCTCCCACTGAGGGAACCTTTAAGATCTGTGAGTCTAATGCTATCCATGCCTTGTGCTCTGAGGACGCGTGCCAATCATAAACTCTCTGGAGTACAATGGCTTCTAAATACACCTGAAGATTCGGTAGACCTAGCCCACCTGCCAGAGTAGTTCTGTACATCGTAGCTTTGTTAACTCGGGGTTTGCTAGAGCCCCAGATAAACCTGTTTATATGACTTTGGAGCCTCAGTGGGAACCAACCAGGCAACGCTATAGGGAGAGCTTGAAATATATATAGGATTCTTGGTAAGGTTGTCATTTTTATGCACTGTATTTTCCCCCACCAAGATAGGGGTTTTGTCGCCCAGGAGTTTAAGTCTTTTTGTGTTCGTGATAGGAGATCTTCAAAGTTTTTTTTAAAAAGGGTGGTGGGGTTGGGAGATAAATGAATACCTAGGTATTTTATAGAATCTGTTCTAAGCGTTAATGGGCAGATTTCTGCAAGTTTCATAAATTCTTCTCGCCGGAGGGAAATGTTCAATAACTCTGACTTGGTTGTGTTTACTACAAAATTAGAATGGGTTCCAAATCTGTGTAATTCATGCATAGTTGCTGATAGGGACTGTGTTGGGTCTGTGATAGTGAAAAGAACGTCATCCGCATATAAGGCGATCTTGAAATTATGGGGGCCGATTTCCACACCCTTTATAGAGTGATTATTGCGGACATGCGCTGCTAGTACTTCCATGGTAAGTACAAATAAGAGGGGGGACAACGGGCAGCCCTGTCTCGTCCCATTCCTGATTTGGAACGGGGGAGAGAGGACACCATTTGCCCGTACTCTCGCAGTGGGGTGTGCATACAAACTAAAGATTCTATTGAGCATCTGGGGTCCTAGTCCAATATCTAGTAGGGTTTCTCTAAGGAACTGCCAATCGAGCCTGTCAAAGGCCTTCTCGGCATCTGTTGCCAAGAAGACTGTCGGGATATTATGACATTTGGTATAGGACATAAGGGTCAGGGCTCTTATTGTATTGTCCCTGGCCTCTCTGTGGGGGATAAATCCGACCTGGTCGGTGTGTATAACATCTTCAAGTAATTTGTTCAGTCTCTTTGCTAGGATCTTTCCCAAGATCTTGAGATCTACATTTAGCAGGGAGATAGGCCTGTAGCTTCTAGGGTCTGTGGGAGTTTTGCCAGATTTTAAGATAACTGAGATGTGGGCTTGCTGCATCTCTGTGGGGAGTGCGTGGCCGTCATCTATGGTGTGAAATAACTTTAAAAGGTGTGGGGCAAGGGAGGATCTGTACATTTTATAATAAGTACCGGTAAACCCATCGGGTCCTGGGCTTTTTTTGGAAGGTAATTTCGCAATCACCGAGAGAATTTCTTGGAGGGAAATGGGTGTTTCAAAGTCATCTCGTAGCTGTGTTTGTATTTTAGGGAGATTGGCCTCTGTGATGTAGGCTTGAAGAGCGGTCAGCCTGTTCGGGGAACTGGGTGTCTGTAAATTGTATAACTCTGAGTAATAACTTCTGAACTGATCCGCTATTTCCCCACTATCTATTAGTTGTTGGCCTAATGGCGTCACTAGTTTGTTAATGTGGGACTTTGTATGCTGTTGGTTCAATAGTCTAGCTAGTCTGGGCCCTGCTCTGTTGCTTTCGAAGAAATACATTTTCTTCAGAGCTAATGCCTTTCTCTGTGCTTCTTTGGATAGTATGTTATTAATTTCTAGTCTAGTCTTCGTAACCTGTGATAGGAGTGTTCTGTTAGAAGGATCATGTTTGTGTTGCGTTTCTAGACCATGTAATTGTGCAGTTAGCGAAGCTATGGAGGACTGATACTGTTTTTTCAATCTCGCTTTTTGTTTTATATATTCTCCTCGGATAAAGGCCTTATGTGCTTCCCATACATAGCTAGGGTGTGAGTCACCGTTATCATTAAATTGGAAGTATTCAGAGATTGCCGTTTGCAATTTTTCTTGGGTTGGGGGGTAGTGAAGGAGTGAGTCATCTATTCTCCAAGTAAAAGTTGTGTTTGGTGTGTCAGGCCACTCTAGAACCATGCTTATGGCGGAATGGTCGGACCAGGCCGTAGGTTGGATGTCAGAGTCTTTCAACAGGGATAGGTGATCCTGGTCAATGAACAGGTAATCTATACGGGTGTAGGTTGCCCAAGGGTGGGAGTAAAAGGTGTAATTGTGTTGTGTCGGGTGTTGTATTCTCCATGTATCTAAAAGGCCTAATTCCTCTATACAGGTAAGAAGTGTGTTCGGTGCCCTGGTTCTAGACTGTCCATATTTTGCGGAAGAGTCCATGGTTGGGTCAAGTGTGGTGTTAAAATCTCCACCCATAACTATCGGGCCCCTCCTATGTTCCAAGACCATGGATAGCAGTTTTTGGAAGAAACGTTTTCTACGGCTAAAGGGGGCATAAATATTAACAAGAGTAATTGGATTATTAAACAAAAGCCCAACTAGAATAATAATCCTGCCTTCAGTGTCTACAACCTTATTATGCAACTGAAATTGCAAGTGTTTATGGAGAAGTATGCTAACCCCCTGTTTCTTAGTGAGGTATGCGTTATGGTAACTGACAGGGAAATCTCTTGAAGTCAGGGAAGGTTCTGAACCCGCTACGAAGTGAGTTTCCTGTAGAAATATGATGGAATGGGGGGTTTTAGCTAGGTGTTTTAGGGCAACAGAGCGTTTATTAGGTGAATTAAGGCCCTTAGTGTTTTGGGATATAATCTGTATATTAGGAGTTTTACTGGAAGTGGGCATCTGTTGAGTCTGTCTTACCTGAAAAAGGGAGATGCGTGGAGTATATAGGGACCCTCTGTATTCAAAGCACAGCCGCAAGGCTGTAGGGAAGTGTGGACAATCAAGGCCAACAAAGCTACAAAAACCTGGAAGCGGAAATCTAGGAGGAGTAAGCATAGCAATACAATCGGTCAGTATAACAAACAAATAAAAATAGACATGTAAATAGAACAAGTAAAACATAATAGAAACATTTCCATCACTATTCATTTAAAAGAATAAACAGATAATGGGTGAGTGGGGGGGAAACTAAGGCTGGTGACTTAGCCTTCAACTCACTAATGGGCATAAATGAGCTAGTGTAAACATATTACTAAATGAAGTCTGTCTCAATCAACTGGGTCCGTATAGAAAAGGCTGTAAGGACAAAATGATAAGTCCCGTATCCATATTATAAAATTATCTATGAATAAAGGAAGTGAGAAAGAGGGAACGGGGAGAAAGGATGAGATGAGTCAAAAGAAAAACCTCTATTATCAGACATCTTTTCATGGCGGATCTTTAGAGTGGATAAGAGGGTCAGTCATTGTGGTGTTCCTTCTCTTGGTTGGTCTAGTAGACCAGCTCCTTCTTTGTGGTTTGGGTGAAGATGATCTCCTCTGGGGGTCGCTTTTTGCAGCTTCTGAAATCTTGGGCAAAGATGGGAGCGAGATGTCAAGCTGTTTGCAAAATAACTCTAGATCCTCTGGGCGACGATATACGTAGGTTTTCTCATCCTTCAGCACCTTGACGGCGAAAGGGAAGCCCCATCTGTAAGCAATGCCTAGATCCTGCAGGTGTAAGGTTAAGTACCTAGCTTCCTTGCGTTTAGCCAAAGTGATTGGGCTAAGGTCAGAGTAGACTTGTAGGGCATCTTCTCCAAAGTAGATTGGTGCCTTTTTTCTGGCCGCTTGCAGGAGTTTTTCCTTGTCTGCAAATCTGTGGCAGCATAGGATGACGTCTCTGGGGGGCAAATTGTCAGAGGGTTTTGGTCTCAGGGCCCTGTGGGCTCTGTCTAGAGGGATGGGTTCTTTCTCCGGGTCGAGCAGAAATTTGAAGAGGTTCTGGAGATAGGAGGAAAGCTGTTGTGGGAGTATCTTTTCAGGGATACCTCTTATCCTGAGGTTCTGTCTCCGTCCCCTGTTGTCAAGATCTTCCATTTGGAACTGTAAACTTTCTATAGCTTCATGTTGATACTGGAAGGCTTGGGTGGTGTTATCTGCAGCATTATTAACTTCTTCTACTTGCTCCTCTAGTTCCAGGACCCTATCACCCAGTTCATTGATGTCTTTCTTCACTTCTGCTAGGCCGTCTTTTATGGCTTTACTGACTTATGAAAAATAGCTGCTAGATCTGCTTTGGTAGACAGGGTTTGGAGATCAGCACGTGTGATATGGGTTGTGTCATCTATTACCGTGGTGGCAGTCTGGGAAATGGATTCTGGTGAATCAGGAGCCTGTAGTCTCATATCACCTAAGGCAACTGTGTCTTGGCTTTTGAAATAAGAGTTCAGTTTGCCTCCTGAAGTTATATTCCCCTTCAGTGCCTTGTCAGTCTTGTTTTTACTTTTGGAGGTCATTTTGTTAGGGTGTCATATATTTTCACCTCTCTTGTTTATAGATGTCTAGGTGTTCTCTTCCGTTTTCTTTCAGAAGGTTTATATCAGGAACAGTGTCCATGCAGCATTAACCAAAAAGTTTTGCCAACACTCCGTATGTCTGCCCGCCTCGAGCTATGAACAAGTCTGGGAGGCCTAGTGTCTTTCTGCTTTAGTGTGTGGTGTCTCTTAGTTATTGCGGTAGTGCAGTATATCCAAGCAGTTTTGCGTATTAATTAACATAACTCTGCATCACAGATAGAAAAAAGAACAGGCTTATGATGTCCCACTTGTTAATGGAGGCTAATGGTTACGAGTCCCGGATCATGCAAGTTGTGGTTATAGAAGACCGGGTTATAGGGCAGCTGGTATCCGTGAGCTTGTATATGGTGTGGTGGTCTAGTTTGTCAGGGTGATAGGGCTATACTGTAAGGTTTTAGCTCACCTCTTCAGGAATGCTGAACGCCCGGTTTGGAATATCCACCTGCGTCACTTCGGCTAACAGGCCCAGGGTGCGCCACCTCCGTGAATCCGTATCATCCTAATAACTGTTTATGGCTGCCGGTTTATGTGTTTATAGGTAGCGATCATTCCGATCTCCTCATAGCTAGTTGTAGTCTGATTCATCCCGGATCTCACCACATCATGCCGGATCTCTCTTCTGTGTTCTTCCGTCCTCAGGGACTGTCAGTAGGCCCCACACTGTATCTTCCTCCGTAGAGCTCCGTGAAATCACCGGCTCTTAATAAAAAGTTCACGTTCAGCCTCAGTTAGTCTGTATTTGTGATTAGTGACCCAGTGATAGTCAGTAATTCGTTATAGAGAGCATTAGCCGGAGCTCGAGTGTTGTGCGACCATTCGGCTTGCTGGTCGGCTCCGCCCCCCGGGAGTGTGGAATTTTTAACAATTGAGGAATAGTAACTGTTAACAATTTGTACAAATCCTCATATTGTTTGTCTTCTGGGACTTCTATAACTCTAAAATTGTTTCTCCGGGCGTGGTTTTCTAGGTCCTCTAATTTGCTCTGAACTTTTAATAGGGTGGTATTTAGGACCTCCAATTTAGAGTTCTGAGTCAATGTTAAATCCTCCAAATCCGAGGTTCTCTGTTCCACCTCTGAAAGTCTAGCGGAGAACTGTTTAAATTCATTTGATAATGACGTGATGTCCTGTTTAATTTCTAATTTGAGGGAGTCAAATTTTGGAGTTAGTGCATCAGATATGTTGGACACTAAGGGGCCTAGTTATCAAGCCGTCAACCTCAAATACGCTGGAATTCCGCAGCGTATTTGTGGCGAGGCTGATTTGCCTTAGTTATCAAAGGCAAAAGTAGAATTTTGTGACGTAAGCTTCGATCCGCCGGACTCCGTCCGACACAGATCGATTCTTACGTCACTCCAGATGTTCCGCACACAAGTGCGGCACAATCTCACTACTTTTGCTAGTTATCAAAAAACTAGCAGGTACGCTCGGCACTTTTACGGCCCAGCGTACCTGGTTTTCAAAGCGCCAGCCTGGAGGTGGCGGATCCCATAGGAATCAATGGGAGTCTGACCATAGCGAAAGTACAAGTTCGCTGCTGACAGACATCCCATTGATTCCTATGGGAGATGTCTGCACCTAACACCCTAACATGTACCCCGAGTCTAAACACCCCTAATCTGTCCCCCCTACACCGCCGCAAGTAAATAAAGTTATTACCCCCTAAACCGCCGCTCCCGGAGCCCACCGCAAGCTACTCTATACATATTAACCCCTAAACCGCCGCTCCCAGAGCCCACCGCCACCTACATTATACCTATTAACCCCTATCCTGCCCCCCTATACCGCCGCCCTCTATAATAACGTTATTAACCCCTAAACCTAAGTCTAACACTAACCCTAACGCCCCCCTAACTTAAATATTAATTAAATAAATCTAAATAATATTTATATTATGAACCAAATTAATCCTATTTAAAACTAAATGCTTACCTGTAAAATAAACCCTAATATAGCTACAATATAAATAATAATTATATTGTAGCTATTTTAGGATTTATTTTTATTTTACAGGCAACTTTCAATTTATTTTAACTAGGTACAATAGCTATTAAATAGTTATTAACTATTTAATAGCTTACCAAGCTAAAATAAAGAGAAATGTACCTGTAAAATAAAAACTAACCTAAGTTACAATTACACCTAACACTACACTATACTTTAATAAATTATTTCTATTTAAAACTAAATACTTACCTGTAAAATAAACCCTAATATAGCTACAATATAAATAATAATTATATTGTAGCTATCTTAGGATTTATATTTATTTTACAGGTAACTTTGTATTTATTTTAGCTAGTTAGAATAGTTATTAAATAGTTATTAACTATTTAATAACTACCTAGCTAAAAGAAATACAAAATTACCTGTAAAATAAATGCTAACCTAAGTTACAATTAAACCTAATACTACACTATCATTAAATTAATTAAATAAACTACCTACAAATAACTACAATTAAATACAATTACATAAACTAACTAAAGTACAAAAAATAAAAAAAGCTAAGTTACAGAAAATAAAAAAATAAGTTACAAACATTTTACAAATATTACAACAATTTTAAGCTACTTACACCTAATCTAAGCCCCCTAATAAAATAACAAACCCCCCAAAATAAAAAATGCCCTACCCTATTCTAAATTAAATAAAGTTCAACGCTCTTTTACCTTACCAGCCCTTAAAAGGGCCATTTGTGGGGGCATGCCCCCAAAAGTTCAGCTCTTTTGCCTGTAAATGAAAAATACAAACCCCCCCCAACATTAAAACCCACCACCCACATACCCCTAATCTAACCCAAACCCCCCTTACAAAAACCTAACACTAATCCCCTGAAGATCTTCCTACCTTGAGTCGTCTTCACTCAGCCGAGCAGCGATCGAACCCAAGTGGACATCCGGACCGGCAGAAGTGATCATCCAAGGGGCGCTGAAGAAATCTTCCATCCGATGAAGTCATCATCCAGGCGGCGCTGAAGAAGTCTTCGATTCGGGCGATGTCATCTTCCAAGCCGGGTCTTGAATCTTCCTTCCACCGCCGCGGAACATCCTTCTTCACCGACTGACTACGGCGAATGAAGGCTCCTTTAAGGGACGTCATCCAAGATGGCGTCCCCTCAATTCCGATTGGCTGATAGGATTCTATCAGCCAATCGGAATTAAGGTAGGAAAAATCTGATTGGCTGATGGAATCAGCCAATCAGATTCAAGTTCAATCCGATTGGCTGATCCAATCAGCCAATCAGATTGAGCTCGCATTCTATTGGCTGTTCCGATCAGCCAATAGAATGCGAGCTCAATCTGATTGGCTGATTGGATCAGCCAATCGGATTGAACTTGAATCTGATTGGCTGATTCCATCAGCCAATCAGATTTTTCCTACATTAATTCCGATTGGCTGATAGAATCCTATCAGCCAATCGGAATTGAGGGGACGCCATCTTGGATGACGTCCCTTAAAGGAGCCTTCATTCGTCGTAGTCCGTCGGTGAAGAAGGATGTTCCGCGGCGGCGGAAGGAAAATTCAAGACCCGGCTTGGAAGATGACATCGCCCGGATGGAAGATTTCTTCAGCGCCGCCTAATTTGAGGGAGTCAAATTTTGGAGTTAGTGCATCAGATATGTTGGACACTAAGGGGCCTAGTTATCAAGCCGTCAACCTCAAATACGCTGGAATTCCGCAGCGTATTTGTGGCGAGGCTGATTTGCCTTAGTTATCAAAGGCAAAAGTAGAATTTTGTGACGTAAGCTTCGATCCGCCGGACTCCGTCCGACACAGATCGATTCTTACGTCACTCCAGATGTTCCGCACACAAGTGCGGCACAATCTCACTACTTTTGCTAGTTATCAAAAAACTAGCAGGTACGCTCGGCACTTTTACGGCCCAGCGTACCTGGTTTTCAAAGCGCCAGCCTGGAGGTGGCGGATCCCATAGGAATCAATGGGAGTCTGACCATAGCGAAAGTACAAGTTCGCTGCTGACAGACATCCCATTGATTCCTATGGGAGATGTCTGCACCTAACACCCTAACATGTACCCCGAGTCTAAACACCCCTAATCTGTCCCCCCTACACCGCCGCAAGTAAATAAAGTTATTACCCCCTAAACCGCCGCTCCCGGAGCCCACCGCAAGCTACTCTATACATATTAACCCCTAAACCGCCGCTCCCAGAGCCCACCGCCACCTACATTATACCTATTAACCCCTATCCTGCCCCCCTATACCGCCGCCCTCTATAATAACGTTATTAACCCCTAAACCTAAGTCTAACACTAACCCTAACGCCCCCCTAACTTAAATATTAATTAAATAAATCTAAATAATATTTATATTATGAACCAAATTAATCCTATTTAAAACTAAATGCTTACCTGTAAAATAAACCCTAATATAGCTACAATATAAATAATAATTATATTGTAGCTATTTTAGGATTTATTTTTATTTTACAGGCAACTTTCAATTTATTTTAACTAGGTACAATAGCTATTAAATAGTTATTAACTATTTAATAGCTTACCGAGCTAAAATAAAGAGAAATGTACCTGTAAAATAAAAACTAACCTAAGTTACAATTACACCTAACACTAGACTATACTTTAATAAATTATTTCTATTTAAAACTAAATACTTACCTGTAAAATAAACCCTAATATAGCTACAATATAAATAATAATTATATTGTAGCTATCTTAGGATTTATATTTATTTTACAGGTAACTTTGTATTTATTTTAGCTAGTTAGAATAGTTATTAAATAGTTATTAACTATTTAATAACTACCTAGCTAAAAGAAATACAAAATTACCTGTAAAATAAATGCTAACCTAAGTTACAATTAAACCTAATACTACACTATCATTAAATTAATTAAATAAACTACCTACAAATAACTACAATTAAATACAATTACATAAACTAACTAAAGTACAAAAAATAAAAAAAGCTAAGTTACAGAAAATAAAAAAATAAGTTACAAACATTTTACAAATATTACAACAATTTTAAGCTACTTACACCTAATCTAAGCCCCCTAATAAAATAACAAACCCCCCAAAATAAAAAAATGCCCTACCCTATTCTAAATTAAATAAAGTTCAACGCTCTTTTACCTTACCAGCCCTTAAAAGGGCCATTTGTGGGGGCATGCCCCCAAAAGTTCAGCTCTTTTGCCTGTAAATGAAAAATACAAACCCCCCCAACATTAAAACCCACCACCCACATACCCCTAATCTAACCCAAACCCCCCTTACAAAAACCTAACACTAATCCCCTGAAGATCTTCCTACCTTGAGTCGTCTTCACTCAGCCGAGCAGCGATGGAACCCAAGTGGACATCCGGACCGGCAGAAGTGATCATCCAAGGGGCGCTGAAGAAATCTTCCATCCGATGAAGTCATCATCCAGGCGGCGCTGAAGAAGTCTTCGATTCGGGCGATGTCATCTTCCAAGCCGGGTCTTGAATCTTCCTTCCGCCGCCGCGGAACATCCTTCTTCACCGACTGACTACGGCGAATGAAGGCTCCTTTAAGGGACGTCATCCAAGATGGCGTCCCCTCAATTCCGATTGGCTGATAGGATTCTATCAGCCAATCGGAATTAAGGTAGGAAAAATCTGATTGGCTGATGGAATCAGCCAATCAGATTCAAGTTCAATCCGATTGGCTGATCCAATCAGCCAATCAGATTGAGCTCGCATTCTATTGGCTGTTCCGATCAGCCAATAGAATGCGAGCTCAATCTGATTGGCTGATTGGATCAGCCAATCGGATTGAACTTGAATCTGATTGGCTGATTCCATCAGCCAATCAGATTTTTCCTACATTAATTCCGATTGGCTGATAGAATCCTATCAGCCAATCGGAATTGAGGGGACGCCATCTTGGATGACGTCCCTTAAAGGAGCCTTCATTCGTCGTAGTCCGTCGGTGAAGAAGGATGTTCCGCGGCGGCGGAAGGAAAATTCAAGACCCGGCTTGGAAGATGACATCGCCCGGATGGAAGATTTCTTCAGCGCCGCCTGGATGATGACTTCATCGGATGGAAGATTTCTTCAGCGCCCCTTGGATGATCACTTCTGCCGGTCCGGATGTCCACTTGGGTTCCATCGCTGCTCGGCTGAGTGAAGACGACTCAAGGTAGGAAGATCTTCAGGGGATTAGTGTTAGGTTTTTGTAAGGGGGGTTTGGGTTAGATTAGGGGTATGTGGGTGGTGGGTTTTAATGTTGGGGGGGGGTTTGTATTTTTCATTTACAGGCAAAAGAGCTGAACTTTTGGGGGCATGCCCCCACAAATGGCCCTTTTAAGGGCTGGTAAGGTAAAAGAGCATTGAACTTTATTTAATTTAGAATAGGGTAGGGCATTTTTTTATTTTGGGGGGTTTGTTATTTTATTAGGGGGCTTAGATTAGGTGTAAGTAGCTTAAAATTGTTGTAATATTTGTAAAATGTTTGTAACTTATTTTTTATTTTCTGTAACTTAGCTTTTTTTATTTTTTGTACTTTAGTTAGTTTATGTAATTGTATTTAATTGTAGTTATTTGGAGGTAGTTTATTTAATTAATTTAATGATAGTGTAGTATTAGGTTTAATTGTAACTTAGGTTAGCATTTATTTTACAGGTAATTTTGTATTTCTTTTAGCTAGGTAGTTATTAAATAGTTAATAACTATTTAATAACTATTCTAACTAGCTAAAATAAATACAAAGTTAACTGTAAAATAAATATAAATCCTAAGATAGCTACAATGTAATTATTAATTACATTGTAGCTATCTTAGGGTTTATTTTACAGGTAAGTATTTAGTTTTAAATAGGAATAATTAGTATAGTGTAGTGTTAGGTGTAATTGTAACTTAGGTTAGTTTTTATTTTACAGGTAAATTTCTCTTTATTTTAGCTAGGTAAGCTATTAAATAGTTAATAACTATTTAATAGCTATTGTACCTAGTTAAAATAAATTGAAAGATGCCTGTAAAATAAAAATAAATCCTAAGATAGCTACAATATAATTATTATTTATATTGTAGCTATATTAGGGTTTATTTTAAAGGTAAGTATTTAGTTTTAAATAGGATTAATTTAGTTCATAATATAAATATTATTTAGATTTATTTAATTAATATTTAAGTTAGGGGGGCGTTAGGGTTAGTGTTAGACTTAGGTTTAGGGGTTAATAAATTTATTACAGTGGCGGCGTCGTATTGGGGGGCAGGATAGGGGTTAATAAATTTATTATAGGTGGCGACGGTGTAGGGGGGGCAGTATAGGGGTTAATAAATTTATTATAGGTTGCGGCGGGTTCAGGGAGCGGCGGTTTAGGGGTTAAACTATTTATTTAGTTGCGGCGAGGTGCGGGATCAGCAGGATAGGGGTTAATAATTTTATTATAGAGGGCGACGGTATAGGGGGGGCAGGATAGGGGTTACTAGGTATAATGTAGGTGGCGGTGGGCTCCGGGAGCGGTGGTTTAGGGGTTAATACATTTATAAGAGTTGCGGGCAGGGTCTAGGAGCGGCGGTTTAGGGGTTAATACATTTATAAGAGTTGCGGCAGGGTCTAGGAGCGGCGGTTTAGGGGTTAATACATTTATAAGAGTTGCGGCAGGGTCTAGGAGCGGCGGTTTAGGGGTTAGTAACTTTATTGAGTTGCGGGAGGCTCCGGGTGCTCCGGTATAGGGGGTAGAACAGTGCAGTTTAGTGTGAGTGCTTAGTGACAGGCTAGCAATAAAGCTGGGAAAAAGCTGAAGAGCAGCGAGATCGGATGAGTGATAACTGTCACAGTCCGCTGCTCATTGCCCCGCGGCTTTTTGACAGCTTTATTTGATAACTTAGGCGTATTTTTTCAGGTCCGCGGCGGCGAAGGTAGGCGAGCTTAGGCGGGCGTATTGGGCTGGCGAAGCCAGAAAAGTAGACGGCTTGATAACTACCCCCCTAAAGCTTGACTGTCTAATGTTTCAACTGTATGTAGTGGGCTAGCACTAGCAATATGTATGTCTGCTGCAGTTTCAGTAATGTTTTTATTTCTCTTTTCCCTTTGACGGGCCGCCATAGTTGCAGATGAGTTTTTAGCTTGTGTAGATAGAAATTTGTCCATGTGACTGATTATCACGTGAAGGGTGATCAGTGCTTAAAATAAGATATAGGAGTGAAGGGATAGTGTTTGGGAAGGTGTGAAATACAATTTTAGGTGTAAGATATATTTTATTATATATAGGACAAAAGAAAAAAAGAAGCACAAAGTGAAGTGAGAGAGGAAAAAAAAAAAGAAAAAAAAAAAGGGACACACCAAAGTGAATTGTGTATATACCAACTGTGGCAGACGGCTAGGGATTGGAGAAAGAGTTTTACAAGAAGTAGAAAATTTAAAAAAAAAACAGGTAAAGAGCAGAACTAACTATCTGTTAGATCCAATATCTGTACTGTTTCAAAGGAAAAAATTATTCAGCTTATTAAGTTTTATGATTCGATTAAAGTTGTGGAGACAACAAAAGAAAAAAATTTAAAGAAGAAGAGCACAGTATATAGAATTTTGAGATAAAGAGATTACCCAGATATATCATGCATTAAACACAACCTTTTGCAAACAATTGTAAATCATGTGTCAACTTTTCAAAAATAACTTATTTTTTCTCTTTCAGGAGCAATAGAGTAAACTTAGCATTTAGTAATTATTTTAAACAATTTCAGCCTATTGAGTCTACTATTATCCCCCTTTCTTGTCCCTGATCTTTATTTCCCCTTGCCTTCTTCTATCTTTTGCAAGATCGTAACAGTAGGTTAAATAAGCAGATGTTATTTTGCACAACAATTTGTTACTTGATATAGAACAGTTCTAAGGGTAACCTTTGTAATTGTTATATATGACTATTCAGTGTTTCAGGGAGTTCATTAGCCTAACCAAGCAATTTAAACTACCCTGCAAGATTTTCCCCTGCTCACACTCAAGCTATCAGAGGAGTTCTGGGTAGAACCACCTGTTATGGGTGGTGTGTGATGGGTGAAGATCTTCAACTAGAGTGTTTTAAAGTCCCATGAAAAAATGCCAATAGAGAGGACAATTAGCCTCAATGGTATCAAAAAAGTCTACTTGGTTGCAAATGTTAACGGCTGTTTGATTGCCTTGTAAGCAAGTCCAATTTTCTTTTGTTTCAGTCCGCTTCTAGCGATGAGTGAAAGGGAGTAATTGTATCTGTTCTCGCACCACTATGGGAGCTTAGCTGGGCTTACCTTGGTTCCCACGAAGACAGCTTATAAGTGCCCCCCTCTCGCAGCATTGGTGGGAGGGGGGGACCAGGAGCAAAGTTAGACACTCAGATGACGGGCTTCAGGAAGAGGAATCCAAGTCCTTCAACAAATGAGGCACCTCACGGAGCGGGCGAAGAGAAGCGAGCCAGGTGTACAGCGCGTCTAAGCCTCTGCGTGTGAACAGCAATCCTGATGCCTCCCCCTCTCGCAACATCGGTGGGGGGGGAGGAGCGCAGCCCGGCTCGACAGGCAGGTGAAGGGAGGTCCGCCACAGAGGGAAACTCGGGATGTCCAACAAATGTCCTAGATAAGTATCTTCTAACCAGGTAGAAGCTGTCACCAGGTGTGTCCGTTCGCCTCTTCCATCCGCCAATACCTCCGATGTCTCTGTAATACGAGTGAAGCAGAAATGTGCCACTACGCTACGTGCGTGCAGCAAAGTGTATCAGAGATAACCGATGCCAAGGTAAGCCCAGGTTGAGGTTGACCCCGTCAGAGAGAATTGTTTATACCCCCCTCTCAAAAACTTCCGTGGAGAAGGGGAAAGAAAAGGTATTGTTCGCCAGGATATTTTTACTCCGGTCTCTGAATGTAGCTGGTCAGGGTGTCAGCGTTAACAGCTTCAGGTGAGCCAAGAGCAGAGGGAAGCAGTTTATTCAAGCGTTAGTGATAAGTAACACAAGTGCGGTGGTATTGCACTTAATGGAGCTCCGGTAGCGTTTGAAGACGGGCTAAACAAGCCGCCCCAGGTCTAGGGTTTTCGGCGCGGGTAACTACCGCCAATGACTTGAAGGGGAATGAAGAGCAGGTGTTCACCTGGCCTTGCACACTAGCTCCTCCCCCGGAACTCCACCCTTTTGCTGAGGGCATGTAATTTTAAACAACTTTCCAATTTACTTTTATCATCAAATTTGCTTTGTTGTCTTGGTATTCTTTGTTAAAAGCTAAACCCAGGTAGGTTCATATGCTAATTTTAAGTCCTTGAATCCGAATGCATTTGAATTTTTTTCCCAGCTAGAGGGTGTTAGTTAATGTGTGCCATACATATAACATTGTGCTCACTCCCATGGAGTTATTTATGACTCAGCACTGATTGGCTAAAGTGTAAGTCTGTCAAAAGAACTGAAATAAGGGGGCAGTCTGCAGAAGCTTAGGTACACGGTAATCACAGAGGTAAAAAGTATATTAATATAACCGTTTGGGTTATGCAAAACTGGGGAATGGGTAATAAAGGAATTATCTATCTTTTTAAACAATAAAAAATCTGGTGTAGACTGTCCCTTTAAGTGGAAACCAATATCAAACTGTGAAGTTAAGTGCAACCTTAAGGTTTTGACAGAACTGTATCAACTCTCTAACACTTACCGAGCAGCAGTATTTTAATTTCCTTGCAATCTTTTTTTTTTTTTATGTTTGAGGATGAGAAAGAAGCGATTGCTGTGAATAAGGAAATTGACAAAATTTTCGGTTAGTTAGAAGGCAGCAAAAACAGCACAATGGCATCTAAGAGGCAGCTTCACGATACAACCTTAGCCAAGTCACCCAAACCCACTCCAAGGCACCTGTCACCCTGCCTGCCCTCGTCTTCTCCTTTAGGAAGCTTCACTAACCCAGATCTTCTCCACGGTCCTCCTATCTTCATATATTTATTACAGAAAATGCAATAGACTTTTATTTATTTTTTTATTTTATTTTTTTGCCCAAAGTGTTTTTACTACAGATAATTTAACATTTATATCAAACGCTGAGCGTATTTATTGTCCATTTCATAACCACAAAAAAAACTCAATTTTAAATTTCCACTCACAGAGGGGGCCTACACAGCCCTCAAGAAAGTCATCCAATATTGAGTTACAAGTAGTGATGTCGCGAATAGTTCGCCGGCAAATAGTTCCCGGCGAACATAGCTTGTTCGCGTTCGCCGCGGCGGGCGAACATATGCGATGTTCGATCCGCCCCCTATTTGTCATCATTGAGTAAACTTTGACTCTGTACCTCACAGTCAGCAGACACATTCCAGCCAATCAGCGGCAGACCCTCCCTCCCAGACCCTCCCACCTCCTGGACAGCATCCATTTTAGATTCATTCGGAAGCTGTATTCTTAGTGAGAGGAGGGACAGTGTAGCTGCTGCTGATTTAATAGGGAAATCGATAGCTAGGCTAGTGTATTCAGTGTCCACTACAGTCCTGAAGGACTCATCTGATCTCTGCTGTAAGGACAGCACCCCAAAAAGCCCTTTTTAGGGCTAGAACATCAGTCTGCTTTTTTTTTTTTTCCTGTGTAATCTAATTGCAGTTGCCTGCCTGCCTGCCAGCGTGTGTGTCAGGCTCACAGCATATACTGTGCCCACTTGCCCAGTGCCACCACTCATATCTGGTGTAACAGTAGTGTACATTTAAAAAAAAACAACACTTTTTTGACTGTGAAATAATAGCAGACAGCTGCCAGTACCCAAGATGGCCGTCAATAAGGCAGATGGGGAGGGTTAGAGAGCTGTTTTAGGGGGGATCAGGGAGGTTGGGGGCTAAGGGGGGATGCTACACCACATCATATGTAAATATGCTATAAAAAATATATTTTTTTAAAAAACCTTTTATTTTAGTACTGGAAGACTTTCTGCCAGTACTTAAGATGGCGGGGACAATTGTGGGGTGGGGGAGGGAAAGGAGCTGTTTGGGAGGGATCAGGGGGTCTGATGTGTTAGGTGGGAGGCTGATCTCTACACTAAAGCTAAAATTAACCCTGCAAGCTCCCTACAAACTACCTAATTAACCCCTTCACTGCTAGCCATAATACACGTGTGATGCACAGCAGCATTTAGCGGCCTTCTAATTACCAGAAAACAACGACAAAGTCATATATGTCTGCTATTTCTGAACAAAGGGGATCCCAGAGAATCATTTACAACCATTTGTGCCATAATTGCACAAGCTGTTTGTAAATAATTTCAGTGAGAAACCTAAAATTGCGAAAAAATTAAAGTTTTTTTTAAATTTGATCGCATTTGGCGGTGAAATGGTGGCATTAAATATACCAAAATGGGCCTAGATCAATACTTTGAGTTGTCTACTACACTACACTTAAGCTAAAATTAACTCTACAAGCTCCCTACATGCTCCCTAATTAACCCCTTCACTGCTGGGCATAAAACACGTGTGGTGCGCAGTGGCATTTAGCAGCCTTCTAATTACCAAAAAGCAACGCCAAAGCCATATAAGTCTGCTATTTCTGAACAAAGGGGATCCCAGAGAAGCATTTACAACCATTTATGCCATAATTGCATAAGTTGTTTGTAAATAATTTCTGTGAGAAACCTAAAGTTTGTGAAAAAGTGAACAATTTTTTTTTATTTGATCACATTTGGCGGTGAAATGGTGGCATGAAATATACCAAAATGGACCTAGATCAATACTTTGGTATGTCTTCTAAAAAAAAATATATACATGTCAAGGGATATTCAGGTATTCTTGACAGATATCAGGGTTCCAATGTAACTAGCGCTCATTTTGAAAAAAAGTTCCCTGACTTTTGATGATTAGATATCCCAGATTCGTTTCTATGTGGGCTGAATCAGCTTTCGTCGTTCACTATCATGCTGAATTTAGTACAGCGTGGACGCCGCTGCAATCTGTCCTTCAGACACGTGCACCTCCACTTCCCACGTCACTGCCGACGCGCGTTTCACCCCCCACGTGACAGCCAGTAATCACAGGGTTTTCCTCAGGATGAAAGCTGATTCAGCCCACATAGAAACGAATCTGGGATATCTAATCATCAAAAGCAAAATACAGTTGTATAACTAAGTTGAATGAATAACTTTGACATTTGAGTCTGCTATTCTTCTGATACCGGAAGGTGTTTGGATGTACTGTTTATACACACGGCTCAACTTTCTTTCTGGGACAAATCAAAACTGTCTGTGGGTGTTTTATTTACACCGCTTCAACTTGTACTTATGTGCAACCTCTCCTTATTTTGTCTGTGTATTTGCATTATCATTGCCCTGTTTTTCATAGATTCCATACAATCTGCATATATCCGACTGTGAAAGACATAATGAACAGCTTTGGGGCTGCTTTAACATAAATCCAGAACAATTAATATTCATGACACCTGTTACCTTTCTCTATATTGGTGGTGCCCGCTGAATACTGGAGTTGTTAATCCTTATCCCCTCAGCCTCTACCTGTCTTTGAAACGCACTGTACAAAATAATAAAGGTCTATATATTTATATCTTTATGCTAAGCACCCAGTTAGTCTGTAAATTGGGGTTTACAAACATAGATCCAGATTCACAATAACATGACGCCTGATACCTTTAACACTATTGGTGGTGTCCGCTGTTACTGGAGTTGTTTCATTACCCCTTACAGTCTATACTGTTTTCTATTATAAAGACTAACCTTTGGATTGCTGGCTATTATATGTATTGTGCACAATACTGGGAGCTGAACACATAACAAACAATTTAACTGTTAATGTGTATTTGCTTATTGTTTTGACATATATAAACAGGTAATGTACTGACATAGATCCTCAAGGATCACTATGGTGGCGGATTTTACGTTGTGCACGTAACCACCCACTAGTGGAGGTGTTGTCAGTACAGCTAGCTCACAGTTTGAATATTACTCTTTGTTGTTCTATGTGGTTTTATATAATAAATATGTACAGCAGAATCTGTGCTTAGACATCTGTCAACCAACGCTTCCCTGTTTCTTTGGTTTATGTGTCTCACGATATTTATTAACTAAATGATACATTCTCTGAATGACATGCAAGTATGTGGTGAAAGGAAGTAAACTTCACTTACCGCTATTTAGCGGAGTTGGGCATGTGTTCAACAGTTTAATATATAAAAAGATGTGCTGAAATCCCTGTCTATCTAGATAGCATATTAATTGCGGCTGCTATTTAATCTCACTTACTAATATAAATATACAATTCCTCTCTGAACAAGGAACACAGCAACCCCAGACAATCGTTTCGGCCTTCATTGGGCCTCGCCAGTGAGGCCCAATGAAGTCAGTGAGTATATATATATTTACAAATATAAATAATCTGCTATTAAACACACTCGACCCATTAACGGCTAGATTTAGAGTTTTGTCGGTAACGACCCGCGTAGCTAACGCTGGCATTTTTCTGGCCGCACCTTTAAAATAACTCTGGTATTGAGAGTCCACAGAATGGCTGCGTTAGGCTCCAAAAAAGGAGCGTAGAGCATATTTAACATGCTCGTGCACGATTCCCCCATAGGAAACAATGGGGCTGTTTGAGCTGAAAAAAACCTAACACCTGCAAAAAAGCCGCGTTCAGCTCCTAACGCAGCCCCATTGTTTGCTATGGGGAAACACTTCCTACGTCTGCACCTAACACTCTAACATGTACCCCGAGTCTAAACACCCCTAACCTTACACTTATTAACCCCTAATCTGCTGCCCCCGCTATCGCTGACCCCTGCATATTATTATTAACCCCTAATCTGCCGCTCCGTAAACCGCCGCTGCTTACATTATCCCTATGTACCCCTAATCTGCTGCCCCTAACACCGCCGACCCCTATATTATATTTATTAACCCCTAATCTGCCCCCACAACGTCGCCTCCACCTGCCTACACTTATTAACCCCTAATCTGCCGACCGGACTGCACCGCTATTATAATAAAGTTATTAACCCCTAATCCGCCCTATAATAAATAGTATTAACCCCTAATCTGCCCTCCCTAACATCGCCGACACCTAACTTCAAACATTAACCCCTAATCTGCCGACTGGAGCTCACCGCTATTCTAATAAATGTATTAACCCCTAAAGCTAAGTCTAACCCTAACACTAACACCCCCCTAAATTAAATATAATTTAAATCTAACGAAATTAATTAACTCTTATTAAATAAATTATTCCTATTTAAAGCTAAATACTTACCTGTAAAATAAATCCTAATATAGCTACAATATAAATTATATTTATATTATAGCTATTTTAGGATTTATATTTATTTTACAGGTAACTTTGTATTTATTTTAACCAGGTACAATAGCTATTAAATAGTTAAGAACTATTTAATAGCTAAAATTGTTAAAATAATTACAAATTACCTGTAAAATAAATCCTAACCTAAGTTACAATTAAACCTAACACTAGACTATCAATAAATTAATTAAATAAAATACCTACAATTACCTACAATTAAACCTAACACTACACTATCAATAAATTATTTAAATACAATATCTACAAATAAATACAATGAAATAAACTAACTAAAGTACAAAAAATAAAAAAGAACTAAGTTACAAAAAATAAAAAAATATTTACAAACATTAGAAAAATATTACAACAATTTTAAACTAATTACACCTACTCTAAGCCCCCTAATAAAATAACAAAGCCCCCCAAAATAAAAAAATGCCCTACCCTATTCTAAATTACAAAAGTTCAAAGCTCTTTTACCTTACCAGCCCTGAACAGGGCCCTTTGCGGGGCATGCCCCAAAGAATTCAGCTCTTTTGCCTGTAAAAAAAAAACATACAATACCCCCCCCCAACATTACAACCCACCACCCACATACCCCTAATCTAACCCAAACCCCCCTTAAATAAACCTAACACTAAGCCCCTGAAGATCTTCCTACCTTATCTTCACCCTGCCAGGTTCACCGATCCGTCCTCGGAAGTCTTGATCCAAGCCTCGGAAGTGTTGATCCAAGCCCAAGCGGGGGGCTGAAGAGCGACGTCCATCCTCGGGCTGAAGTCTGGATCCAAGCGGCGACTGAAGAAATCCATCCTCGGGCTGAAGTCGGAAGTCCATCATCTGGATGAAGTCTTCTATCAAGCCGCATCTTCAATCTTCTTTCTTCTGGAGCGGAGCGGAACCATCTTCTTCCAAGCCGATGCGGAACATCCTCTTCAACCGACGACTAGACGACGAATGACGGTTCCTTTAAATGACATCATCCATCTTGGATGACGTCCCTTAAAGGAACCGTCATTCGCCGGGAAGTCGTCGTCGGAAGAAGATGGGTCCGCGGTGGAGGTCTTCAAGATGGAGCCGTCCTCATCGGATGAAGATAGAAGATGCCGCTTGGAAGAATATGGTTGCCGGTCCGGATCTACTCTTCTTCCCGGATAGGATGAAGACTTTGGACCCTCTTCTGGACTTCTTCAGCCGTCGGATGATGGATGTCTAGCCCCCTCTTGGGTTGGATGAAGATATCGGAGCCAGGACGGATCGGTGTGATACCCGGTGAGGTGAAGACAAGGTAGGAAGATCTTCAGGGGCTTAGTGTTAGGTTTATTTAAGGGGGGTTTGGGTTAGATTAGGGGTATGTGGGTGGTGGGTTGTTATGTTGGGGGGGGTATTGTATGTGTTATTTTACAGGCAAAAGAGCTGAATTTCTTGGGGCATGCCCCGCAAAGGGCCCTGTTCAGGGCTGGTAAGGTAAAAGAGCTTTGAACTTTAGTAATTTAGAATAGGGTAGGGCATTTTTTTATTTTGGGGGTCTTTGTTATTTTATTAGGGGGCTTAGAGTAGGTGTAATTAGTTTAAAATTGTTGTAATATTTTTCTGATGTTTGTAAATATTTTTTTATTTTTTGTACTTTAGTTAGTTTATTTAATTGTATTTATTTGTAGATATTGTATTTAATTAATGTATTGATAGTGTAGTGTTAGGTTTAATTGTAGGTAATTGTAGGTATTTTATTTAATTAATTTATTGATAGTGTAGTGTTAGGTTTAATTGTAACTTAGGTTAGGATTTATTTTACAGGTAATTTTGTAATTATTTTAACTATTTTAGCTATTAAATAGTTCTTAACTATTTAATAGCTATTGTACTTGGTTAAAATAAATACAAAGTTACCTGTAAAATAAATATAAATCCTAAAATAGCTATAATATAATTATAATTTATATTGTAGCTATTTTAGGATTTATTTTACAGGTAAGTATTTAGCTTTAAATAGGAATAATTTATTTAATAAGAGTTAATTTAGTTAGATTTAAATTATATTTAATTTAGGGGGGTGTTAGTGTTAGGGTTAGACTTAGCTTTAGGGGTTAATACATTTATTAGAATAGCGGTGAGCTCCAGTCGGCAGATTAGGGGTTAATGTTTGAAGTTAGGTGTCGGCGATGTTAGGGAGGGCAGATTAGGGGTTAATACTATTTATTATAGGGTTAGTGAGGCGGATTAGGGGTTAATAACTTTATTATAGTAGCGGTGCAGTCCGCTCGGCAGATTAGGGGTTAATAAGTGTAGGCAGGTGGAGGGGACGTTGAGGGGGGCAGATTAGGGGTTAATAAATATAATATAGGGGTCGGCGGTGTTAGGGGCAGCAGATTAGGGGTACATAGCTATAATGTAGGTGGCGGCGGCGTGCGGACGGCAGATTAGGGGTTAATTATTGTAGGTAGCTGGCAGCGACGTTGTGGGGGGCAGGTTAGGGGTTAATAAATATAATATAGGGGTCGGCGGTGTTAGGGGCAGCAGATTAGGGGTACATAAGTATAACGTAGGTGGCGGTCGGCAGATTAGGGGTTAAAAAATTTAATTGAGTGGCGGCAATGTGGGGGGACCTCGGTTTAGGGGTACATAGGTAGTTTATGGGTGTTAGTGTACTTTAGAGCACAGTAGTTAAGAGCTTTATGAACCGGCGTTAGCCCAGAAAGCTCTTAACTACTGACTTTTTTCTGCGGCTGGAGTTTTGTCGTTAGATTTCTAACGCTCACTTCAGCCACGACTCTAAATACCGGAGTTAGAAAGATCCCATTGAAAAGATAGGATACGCAAATGACGTAAGGGGATCTGCGGTATGGAAAAGTCGCGGCTGAAAAGTGAGCGTTAGACCCTTTTTTGACTGACTCCAAATACCGGCGGTAGCCTAAAACCAGCGTTAGGAGCCTCTAACGCTGGTTTTCACGGCTACCGCCAAACTCCAAATCTAGGCCTAAGTATGGCGTCACAGAATTTTTTTTTTCTGTAAGAATTGCGTTTCTCCAATGCTCCCTAGAGTCTGGAAGTCATATTCTGTAGCTGTAAATATGCTGCCAAATGCTGAAAAAACTGTCTGTTGTTAGCGATTTATTTAATCAGTCATAAGTGACAAGTTAAAATGAAGGTTATGGCGAGAATAAATAAATAAATCAGGGAACAAAAACACCCTTCACCGTTAATAAAATAATTAATTTTGCAGCAAATTTATCTTATTAAATAAGTCTACAGGCTTTTTTCCCCATAGAAATCCTCAGCACCGAATGGCTTAAAGGAACATTAAAATGCTGCATACAACTTAACACAATGGTTACTATTCCCCATTCTATTGTGTTTTCTCTGGTGCCTGCAGATTTCTACTGAGCCATTGTTTTATTTTAACCTTTAACAGGTGCATGTTAGTGAACCTCTACATTTTCATACAGGAGCCCACCCTGTAGTGTGAGTTGTGAACATTCACAGATCAGTGACTTTGAAGGCTTTTTGTTTGCTTCAGGTTAATATGCACAACAAGACCTCCCATCTGTCCATGTTTGAGAGGAACAGTCCCTAATTCTAAGCTCTGTTCCTCTGAGACAGCTGTATTTTCTATTTGAAGAATTTTCCTTAGCCGCCTACAAACCACCCAGACACGCCCACAAACCAACCAGGCACATCCACTGACTGCTCAGACCTAACATGCATATAAACACCACATAAATAATATAGAGCAATACAACCACTGCACACACATCTAAATTATAAAATCTAGTTAGGCACATGAAAAACTAATGAAAAAATAAAAGTATGTTTTTTTTCAGTGAATCAGAATATGTTTTCTTTCATGTAATTGGCAAGAGTCCATGAGCTAGTGACGTATGGGATATACAATCCTACCAGGAGGGGCAAAGTTTCCCAAACCTCAAAATGCCTATAAATACTCCCCTCATCACACCCACAATTCAGTTTTACAAACTTTGCCTCCTATGGAGGTGGTGAAGTAAGTTTGTGCTAAGATTTCTACGTTGATATGCGCTTCTCAGCATTTTGAAGCCCGATTCCTCTCAGAGTACAGTGAATGTCAGAGGGATGCGAAGGGAGTATCACCTATTGAATGCAATAGTTTTCCTCACGGGGATCTATTTCGTAGGTTCTCTGTTATCGGTCGTAGAGATTCATCTCCTACCTCCCTTTTCAGATCGACAATATACTCTCATATTCCATTACCTCTACTGATAACCGTTTCAGTACTGGTTTGGCTATCTGCTATATGTGGTTTGGTGTCTTTTGGTAAGTATGTTTTCATTTACTTAAGACACTCTCGGCTATGGTTTGGCACTTTATGTATTTATATAAAGTTCTAAATATATGTATTGTACTTATATTTGCCATGATTCAGGTTCCAGTATATTTCCTTTTGCAGACTGTCAGTTTCATAACTGGGAAATGCATTTTTTAGGAAAATGTATTTCTTACCTGGGGTATAGTCTTTTTGCAATTGACTGTCATTTTAAATTTGCGGGCAGAATTAGGCTCGCGAGGGCGCAAAATGGCAAACAATATTTTTTGGCGCGAAGTTACGTTCGATGACACAAATTCGTCATTTCCGGCGTCTTTGTTGACCCGAGTCCTTTCACAAGGTTGCGTCTTCAATGACGTGAGTGTGTCATTTCCGGATGTTGTTAGCGCCAACATTTTTTCTCTGTTTATTTGTGCGTCATTCTTAGCGCCAAATATTTTCATAATTTAAACCCCATTCCTATATGCCTCTTGCCTTTTTTCTCTATCAGAGGGCTATGCTGTTGCATTTTTTTCCCATTCCTGAAACTGCCATATAAGGAAATTGATAATTTTGCTTTATATGTTGTTTTGTCTCTTACATTTGCAAGATGTCTCAATCTAATCCTGTCTCAGAAAACACTGTTGGAATCCTGCTGACTGATAACAGTTCTACCAAAGCTAAGTACATTTGTTGTAATCTTATGGAGATTATATCTCAAGCTGTGGTTTGTAATAAATTGTCATGATAAACTTATACATGCAGAGAATGTGTCCATCAGTAATAGTACATTGCCTGTCGCTGTTCTTTTAACATCTAATATACAAGATATACCTGTGAATTTATAAGAATTTATTGCTGATTCTATTCAGAAGGCTTTGTCTGCATCCCGCCTTCTAATAAATGTAAATGTCTTTTTAAACTTCTCATAAAGTTGATGAAATTTCAAATGACCGACAACATACAGAATTATCCTCCTCTGATGAGGATCTATCTGATTAAGAAGATCCTTCCTCAGATATTGACACTGACAAATCTACTTATTTATTTAAAATGGAGTACATTCGTTCTTTGTTGAAGAAGTGTTGATTATATTGGATATTGAGGAGACTAGTCCTCTTGATATTAAAGCTAGTAAACGTTTAAATTATGTTTATAAACCTCCTGTGGTTATTTCAGAGTTTTTTTTCAGTTCCTGATGCTATTTCTTATATGATTTCTAAGGAATGGAATAGGCCTGGTACTTCTTTTATTCCTTCTTTAAGGTTTAAAAAATTGTATCCTTTGCCAGCAGTTAGATTGGAGTTTTGGGAAAAGATCCCCAGAGTTGATGGGGCTATCTCTACTCTTGCTAAACGTACTACTATTCCTATGGAAGATAGTATTTCTTTTAAAGATCCTTTAGATAGGAAACTTGAATCTTATCTAAGGAAAGCTTATTTATTTTCAGGTCTTCTTCTTAGGCCTGTAATTTCTTTGGCTGATGTTGCAGCTGCTTTAACTTTTTGGTTGGAAACTTTAGCCCGACAAGTATCGAATCATGATTTGTCTAGCTTTGTTAACTTGATTCAACATGCTAATAATTTCATTTGTGATGCCATTTTTTGATATCATCAAAATTGATGTTAAATCTCTGTCTTTAGCTATTTTAGCTAGAAGAGCTTTGTGGCTTAAATCTTGGAATGCTGATATGACTTCTAAGTCCAGATTGCTATTTCTTTCCTTCCAAGGTAATAAATTATTTGGTTCATAGTTGGATTCAATAATTTCAACTGTCATTGGGGGGAAGGGAGTTTTTTTGCCTCAAGATAAGATCTAAGGTTAAATCTAAAGCTTCTAACCGTTTTTGTTCTTAAATAAGAAACAGAAACCTAATTCTTCCCCAAGGAATCTGTTTCCAATTGGAATAAATCCAAGTCATTTAAGAGATCAAAGCCAGCCCCTAAGTCCACATGAAGGTGCGGCTCTTATTCCAGCTCAGATGGTATGGGGGCAGATTAAGATTTTTCTAAGATGTTTGTATAAATTCGGAACAAAATCATTGGATTCAGAATATTGTCTCTCAGGGGTACAGAATAGGATTTAGAGTAAGACCGCCTGTGAGAAGATATTTTTCTCTCACGCATTCCAGCAAACCTAGTAAAGGCTCAGGCTTTCCTGAAGTGTGTTTCAGACCTGGAGTTATCTGGGGTAATCATGCCAGTTCCGTTTCAGGAACAGGGTCTGGGGTTTTATTCAAATCTATTCATTGTCCCAAAGATTATTATCTTGGTACTTGCTCAGTCTTTACATTCTGCAGAATCTCACACAAATCAACTACTGTTGTTTCTTCAAAGACATGGTTGGAAGATCAATTTACCAAAAAGTTCCTTGATTCCTCAGACAAGGGTCACCTTTTTAGGTTTCCAGATAGATTCAGTGTCCATGACTCTGTCTCTAACAGACAAGAGACAATTTAAATTGGTTTCAGCTTGTCGGAACCTTCAGTTTCTATTATTCCCTTCAGTAGCTATGTGCATGGAAGTTTTAGGTCTCAAGACTGCAGCATCGGACGCGATTCCCTTTGCTCATTTTCATATGAGACCTCTCCAGCTTTGTATGCTGAATCAATGGTGCAGGGATTATACAAGGATATCACAATTAATATCCTTAAATCCCAATGTTCGACTTTCTCTGACTTGGTGGTTAGATCACCATCATATAGTTCTATGGGCCTCTTTGGTTCTTCCAACCTGGACTGTGGTCACAACAGATGCGAGTCTTTTCAGGTTGGGGAGCTGTTTGGGGATCTCTGACAGCACAAGGGGTTTGGAAATCTCAAGAGGCGAGATTACCAATCAATATTTTGGGACTCCGTGCAATTTTCAGGGCTCTTCAGGCTTGGCCTCTGTGGAAGAGAGAACCGTTCATTTGCTTTCAGACAGACAATATCACAGCTGTGGCATATGTCAATTATCAGGGTGGGACTCACAGTCCCCTAGCTATGATAGAAGTATCTTGAATACTTTCTTGGGCGGAATCCAGCTCTTGTCTAATTTCTGTGATACATATCCCAGGTGTAGACAATTGGGAAGTGGATTATCTCAGCCGTCATACTTTACATCCGGGGGAGTGGTCTCTCCATCCAGATGTGTTTTCTTAGATTGTTCAGATGTGGGGTCTTCCAGAAATAGATCTGAAGGTTTCTCATCTAAACAAGAAACTTCCCAGATAACCTTTCCAGGTCCAGGGATCTTCCGGCGGAAGCAGTGGATGCGTTGACATTTCCTTGGTGCTACCAACCTGCTTATATTTTCCTACCTCTAGTTCTTCTTCCAAGAGTGATATCCAAAATCATCATGGAACAGTCATTTGTATTGCTGGTAGCTCCAGCATGGCCTCACAGGTTTTGGTATGCGGATCTTGATCGGATGTCCAGTTGCCAACCTTGGGCTCTTCCATTTAGGTCGGATCTTCTGTCTCAAGGTCCGTTTTTTTCCATCAGGATTTCAAATCATTAAATTTGAAGGTATGGGAATTGAACGCCTAGTGATTAGTTATAGAGGTTTCTCTGACTCAGTGATTAATACTATGTCACAGGCTCGTAAATCTGTTTCTAGAAAGATTTATTATCGAGTTTGGAAGACTTATTTTCATGGTGTTCTTCTCATAAATTTGATTGGCATTCTTTCAGAATTCCTAGAACTTTACAGCTTCTTCAGGATGGTTTGGATAAGGTTTTGTATGCAAGTTCCTTGAAGAGACAAATCTTTGCTCTTTCTGTCTTATTTTACAGAAAGATTGCTAAGCTTCCTGATATTCACTGTTTGTAACAGGATTTGGTTTGTATCAAGCCTGTCATTAAATCAATCTCTCCTCCTTGGAGTCTTAATTTAGTTTTGAAGGCTTTACAGGCTCCTTCATTTGAGCCTATGCATTCTTTGGATATTAAACTACTTTCTTGGAAACTGTTCTCGCTTTTGGCCATCTCTTCTGCTAGAAGACTTTCTGAATTATCTACTATTTATTGTGAATCTCCTTTTCTGATTTTTCATCAGGATAAGGTGGTTTTGCGGACTTCATTTAAATTATTTCCTAAGGTTGAGAAATTGTTGTCCCTTTCTTGTGTCCTAGTCCTAAGAATTCTTTGGAGAAATCCTTCCATTCTTTGGATATGGTAAGAGCTTTGAAATATTATGTTGAAGCTACTAAAGATTTCAGGAAGACTTGCAGTCTATTTGTTATCTTTTCTGGTTCTAGGAAAGGTCAGAGGGCTTCTGCCGTTTCCTTGGCTTCGTGGTTTAAGCTTTGGTTTCATTCAGCTTATTTGGGGTCGGGTCAAGCCCCCTCTCAGAGAATTACAGCCCATTCTACTAGATCAGTCGTGGGCTTTTAAGAATGAAGCTTCAGTTGATCTGATTTGCAAAGCAGCAACCTGGTCTTCTTTGCATACATTTACTAAATTCTACCGTTTTGATTTTTTGTATAAAGCACAATTATTTCCAAATTCCTTTGTTGATGCTTTTTACTCCTTTATCACCCCACTTCTTGGCTATTCGTTAAACTGAATTGTGGGTGTGGTGAGGGATGTATTTATAGGAATTTTGAGGTTTGGGAAACTTTGCCCCTCCTGGTAGGATTGTATATCCCATACGTCACTAGCTCATGGACTCTTCCATAAATTATGTTTTTCCAAAGAGAAAGTAATTCAAGGAACTAATGAATTTAATATTTATGATCACTGCTTAAAATGTTTGCACCAGCTCCTACTGAGTTTGTGCAAAATTTCACAGTTTATACATATATGCATTTTGTGATCGGCTGATGGCTGTCACATGAACTAACTTTGAACTTTGTCAGGAAAAAAAAATTCTGCTGCTCATTTGAAATTTAGATTAAAAGGACATGAAACCCCCCAAAAATCTTTCATGATTTAGATAGAGAATGCAATTTTAAACAACTTTCCAAATTACTTCTATTATTTAATTTGCTTCCTTCTCTTGTTATCCTTTGCTGAAATGTTTATCTAGGCAAGCTCAGGAGCAGAAGAGATCCTAGGTTCTAGCTGTTGATTGGTGGCTGCATATATATATATATATCGATTGTGATTGGCTCACCCATGTGTTCAGTTAGAAACCATTAGTGCATTGCTGCTCCTTGATTACCTGCCTGAGAAAAGAGCGTGGTTAGCACTGAGAAACGCGTAGCGTGATTTTACTGATTACATTTGTAGATTCTATAATCTGTAATTGTTCTTAAATATATTTTTTATAAAGCAATTTTATATTTCCTATCTGGAGTCTCCCTCTCATCATTTGTCATCAGAAGCACCCACTGGAACCTTTGTTCATATGTGCACTGGGCCACTTTAATATACCCAGTTAGCTTCATTTGCACTATTGTGTGCATCATACATTGTGAGTATCCATCTGTTTGGAACAGCTTATGGGGTTGTTATACTAAACTGTTCTGCACTAGGAGTCGCCCTCTTTTCCTTTCCTATTCCCATCCAGAGAAAATACACAGACAAGCATACACACACCCTCAGAGAGACACCCATAGAAAAAAGCTCAAAGACATATGCACACACCCTCACAGACATTCACAGAAAATGCACAAAGACATACACACCCTCACAGAGAGACCCACAGAAAAAAAATACATACACACTCATAGAGACACAAACCAAAGCACAAAGACATAAACACAGACACCCACAGAAACACTCACAGGATGAAACATTTATGCACATTGCATCCCCTAAATCAACAGTGTGTGACATGCATGATATAAAAAAAATGCAGATATTAAGAGATCACTTATTAAAGGATCATATTTGTAAATGTGTAAACAAAAATATTTCTGTGAATTCAAAATTGTACATTAATGATCTGGGTAGATGGCTAGATTAAGAAAAGTACTTTTAAAATGGGGACATATGTTTGTTTGTTTTTCCCCCATTTTCCCCAACCAAGAGCACCACTTCAAATATAGTGTACAAATGTTCCCATCTGTCAGCTGTACTTATAGATTTTGAAAATGTTGTATATGGTCTTGGTGGAACCATAAGCTGTGGTACTCATACCATTAGATCTGGTTAAATGCAGGATTTAGGCTTGTTGGTATGTATTTCAAAATTAAGTCAGTTGTAGTGTAAACTGAACAGTTTTAAGTTAACCTGTCTCATTTCAAACACTGAGCAATCTTAGTCTGAGAGTATAACATTTTATGCAGATGTAAAAATCTTAGATAAAATGCCTCCTTGCATCTGGAAAGCCCTTGCATAAAGGGGCAGTAAACTGGAATGTAATATATATATATACACAGGTAGCCCTCAGTATACGCCAGGGTTAGGTTCCAGAAGGAATGGTTGTAAATCAAAACCGTTGTAAATTGAAACCCAGTTTATAATGTAAGTCAATGGGAAGTGAGGGAGTTAGGTTCCAAACCCCTCTCAAAATTGTCATAAGTCACACCTAATACATTATTTTTAAAGCTTTGGAATTAAGACTTTAAATGCTAAACAACATTATAAACAGTATCAAATAATCACACAACACAGAATATATAATTAAACTAAGTTAAATGAACAAAACATTTGCTAAACTGCATTATAAACCTTATGAAATAATCACACAACACAGATTTTACTTGCATTTTTCTGCAAACAGTTATTTCTATGCATTCTAATCTGGACTGATTTATAGACAGGAAGATCTTGTTCCTATGAAAGCTGCTCGATAGCTCATGTCTAGCTAGACTAATTAATTCCAGCCTGTTTCTGTGCTTAGCTTTGCATATCTTTGCTGCAACACAAGCGGATAGCTCCACCTACTGGCTATTTTAATCAATGCAATGCTCAATGATTTTCAATAGCAGTCACATGACTGAAAAAAAAGGTTGTTATTCTGAAACGGCGCAAATTGAACCAACGTAAATCGAGGGCCACCTGTATATATAAATAAAAAATGCATATCTGCCAAAAGGGCACCTACCATTTATGTATTTAGAAGGAAACATTTCTGGATGGTTTTAAATATAGAATTTCTACAGCATTGTCAAATAATCACTGCTGCTACAAAAATGTGTTTTTATGGACCCCTGGCCCACCATACAACTACTACCACACTGAAGTTACAATCCGAAATTGCACAAAGAAATAAAAAACATTTGCTAAGTAAGTCCTACCTCCTCTGCAAATGAAAGTGATCTGCCGTCTGACTTAGGCACACACTGTACAAAGTGCCTAGAAATCCTCTCAAATGCTAATACTTTACTCCTTGTAATAACATTTCCCATTCTCAATTAGCACTCTGCTGTAGTACCCACTGGTGGTTGCCAAAATGTAATTTTTTTTTTTTAGTTCTTGCCTCATGGGGCCCCCCTGGCCCATTGGGCCCCTGACAGGAGTCCCCCCTGTCACCCCCTGATGGCGGCCCTGCTAAGCTGCCATCCTTCCCATCCAAAATAGTCTCATGAAAATATTGGGAAGTATGAACTTGGAACCTACTAATCATAGCCTCTCTCCTTTGCTCTCTCTCCCTCAATTTAGACAGGGCCGGCTCAACCATAGGACCAAGTGGGTCCAACAGACCCAGGCAGGACTTGATAAGGGGCAGCACTTCAGTCACTGAGTCATTCACGGTCAGACCCAGACCACTTCTGTTCTCTCCTCTGTCTCTCTGGGGGAAATTGCAGGCTACAAGCAACATAACCTCATCATGCACAAAGACACAGGACCGGTGAGTGAAATTCAAGGTGGGACAAGTGTATCTCTTCCCTAACTTCCTTCCCACTTAGTGCACAATTGGTTGCATGCAGGTAGGTAGGCTTAGTAAGGTCAGCAGCCAGGCTAGTAGGTCGAAATGCTAATCAGTAATGTTACTACTGGGGGAGCATAATTTAATTCCCAGACCCAGGCAGCACAATATATTTAGCCAGACCTGTGTCTAGAGGCAGCAATCACACTGAGGATAATAGCTGCATATATTGGAGGAATTTAACTTAAAATATTTAAAATAAAATGTTAATATATTATTTAAATGACAACTTTTATACACTGCTTTAAATATCTGTAATCATACAGTGAACTGAATACAACACTTCTATGCCCTTTATATTATCTGGCAATGTCCCTTTAAACTATACATTTATGGGCGGAGCTAGCCTAGCAAAGAAACCAGACGTGCTGTGTCTGAGCTCCTGCTAAAGTTTATAATCTTTACTGGATTAAGGTGTTCTACAGTATACACTTCAGGCAGCTCTATATATCTGCGAGCAGGGGGAGTTTTGAAACACCAGGCGCACAAGAGATTTGTAACCCACTCGATATCTAGCAAGAAATCTCTAAACGGACCCTGCAGATCATCAGGAGCCGGACCGGAGTCTGGAGATCCGGCACCCCTGCCTACCCTCACTTACAGCAAACACAACAGCTGAATAGAAAAACACCGGTGAGTTACATACACAGTGCGGGGCTCACCCGGGAGAATTTATAACTACTGGTGGTACAAGATTAAAAAGGACGCGAAATAGCGCCATTACCCAAAGACGTCACAGTCAGTTACCGGAAGAGAAGGTGGGGGCGAGCTCCGTAGTAGGAAATCACACAAGAGGCTGTAGACTGGCTAGGGGTATGAGAAGAGGCGGAACATCAGCGCTAACAAGCTGAAGTAAAGTGCTAGCCGACAGAATAGATTAGAAGGTCGAAGGCTACTAACACTTTTATTGTGAATATTGGATTCAATTGGAGCCTCATAAACTGACACCCAGACGGCTTAGCTACTACATACCCTGACTAGGAACCAAAGGATTGTGAATCAGCCCCTACAGTTACAGTTCCACTAAGCACCCTAACTTACTAATTAAAAGGAAGAGAGATAAAACCACACACAGTCCCTTCATTATAAGAATTTATAAATAGTGTTGAAGCTCCCTCACATAACTAAACTCCAATACTGACCCCTGCTGGACTTGCCTGGAACTGACTATAGTACTTTGTTAACAGCAGGGCACATCTAATTTAAAGCTGTATAAAGGAGGCTCTCTCTCACCACCCTCTCCCCCCCCCCCTTTCCTGTCAGACAGGAGTGCTGACAGGTCATATCCCATACACCTTTTGCCGTGATCATCCTGTGAGGATAAATTCCCTGGGGAGAGGGGAACTAATAACCTGCAGCATTGTACCACCAAGATGCTGCCTATGCTGGAGAGTAAACACTTCATATGCAAAAATATATATAACTGACTGGACCATATATATAGATCTTGCCACCACTATCTAATTTTACTGCTTACACCTCCAGACAAAAATACAGCGACTCAGGATGAGGTTAAGTGTTGATTAAAATGTGAACACCATCCTAACCTATACTGGGGGAACTAAAAATTAGCCACCTTTATGAAACCAACATCAACGTAAATTGCTACATAATATAGAAATAAGGAGCAATCCTCTTATCTATCTAAATGAACTGCCTGCCTAAATAGAAAATTGACAAGAAAGTCTGGATTACAGTTAACTATTATTCTGGATCCCATCATTTATAGTTCTATACCTCATAAGGGACAGCCTCTCCAACTGATTAGGGGGTAGGCACATCTACTGCTCTCTACCACTCTATTGCCTATATCTATCCACTGCTAGGATGACCTCTAAAAGATCTGCTAAAGGGGATAAAGCATTAAAATCTACAAGTATGTCCACATTCTTTAAGTCCTCCCAAACAAGCAAACAACTAATGGACACAGAAGTGGAAGAAGAATCTGAAACAGACTCTCAACAAACACTACAAGACAAAAGTCCGCTCACAAAAGCTGACCTTAGAAATCTAGTATCCAAAAAGGACATAGCAGATAATTTCGAAAAACTGTGGGAGAAAATTGATTCCATTCATACATCGGTGACCAGCAGTCTATCTGAAATTAAATCAGATCTAATGGAGATGGGAAATAGGATTGAGACACTAGAGGACCAAAAAGATTCTATGGTGGATCAAATGGATGAAATGTCCCAAACCATGTCTACACAACAACAACTCCTGGAAGAATTTCAAGATAAAATCGAAGATTTGGAGAACAGGAGCAGAAGGAACAATATCCGCCTTATAGGAGTTCCAGAAGAAGTAGGTCCCGCAGATATTCCAGCCTATCTCTCCCAACTCTTCACTCAAATCACAAGCTCCCCAGCGGACTACACTTTCCATATTGAAAGAGCACATAGAGCGCTGAAAGCCAAACCTAAACCAGGCCTACCCCCAAGAGACATTATACTCAAACTTACTTTCTTCCCCGACAAAGAAAAAATTCTACAAGCGGCAAGAAAGCACCCAACGTACAAGTACCAAGGCAATGTGGTCCAGTTTTATCAAGACCTCAGCATCAGGACACTGCAAAGAAGGGGAGCCCTCCGTCCTCTAACCACTCTACTTAGAAAACAGCAGATACCGTATAGGTGGGGATTCCCATTCGCATTACATATCATTAAAGATTCTAAAACAATTACCCTCAAAGACCCTGAAGATATACCAGAGTACTGTAAGATTCTATCTCTAGAAACACCTGATATTCCAACGATCACACCAAACACAGGGAAGAACAAAGATCCAGAAAGACTTCCAGAATTCAACAAATGGCAGACAATTAACCATAAGAAACAGAAAATAAGAGAACCTAGAGCAAAAATTCCTTAGAAGACTCTAAATTCATCTTGACTCAATGGTTGTAAGTAAGACATCCCTTAAGGAGCCTGTTTAGTACCCAAGAGGGACTTTTGGACTTGGAGTAGAAGATAACCCCAGTTGGCTCTTAACATACCCGATGGTAAAAGAGGGGGTTATTCCCCCAATCCACAGTAAGAATCTCCCGAGTGGGGTATATCTTTCAGGACTCCTACTAACTTGTATGATGTTTTGGGAATATAGTTTCCCCCAGTGTAACGTACTACTTATTTTTATGATATTTCACTGTTCATTTATAAAGGGTCCTAATGTTGAGGACTCTAAGCTGTTACTTATTAAGTGTTTATTATTAATGTTTTCTCTTTTTGATTCCTCCCCCCTCCCCTGTGACGACACAACAAAGACCAACATAGACAAAGCAGAAACCAATTCATGCAATCCTGATCTCCTGATCACAACTCAGCAAGGTATCCAACCCAGAGAAGTAAAGGTAAAACACATCCTATTACAACACCCACATATAGACACAGCACGATGAACCCTAAAATAAAGATATTATCCCACAATGTGAGGGGATTGAACACTAACGTTAAAAGAAGAATAGCAATGACACAATACAAGTCCTTTCAAGCTAATATACTGTTCCTCCAGGAAACACATCTACTTAAAGATAACATCCCAAAATATTGGGCAAAACATTTTGACACGCACTATCACTCCACTGCAACATCCAAAAAAAGTGGCACATCCATTTTGATACACTCATCTCTCAAGTTTACCACAGAATCCATAATAACGGATACTGATGGGAGATACCTAATTGTAAGAGGTAGTATACTAGACTCAGAAATTACACTATGTAATATATACGCACCAAATGAGAACCAACATAAATTTTTTCATCATATATCACATTTACTCACCCAATGGTCACATACTAAAATATTTTTGGCAGGGGACTTTAATGTCACTATGCTACCTATTAAACCCACAGACACCAAACCTCTGACCAATAAACAGACCAGACACAATCGTATAGTCAAGTCAATTAGAGATACCCTACTTCCTCATTCCCTGATTGAGACATGGAGTACCATGTATGGTCAAACAGATGACACAACTTTCTACTCGGCAGCACACAAAACTTATGTTAGACTCGATTATATATATGTTAGTCAAATCTTACAACCTCTACTGAACAACTCACAAATACACACCTGTGTGTGGTCTGACCACTCCATAATCACCCTACAGATTAACGGCATTAAAGACCCAGAAAGAAGCAGAACTTGGACTTTTGATCCATCTTATGTTAAAAACACCCAAACATTCGACAATATATTACAACAATTAACCGAATACTGGCACATAAACACAGAAGCCACAATTAACCCAGGGATTACATGGGCAGCTCACAAGGCGGTCCTCAGAGGGATACTAATTAAAGAAAAAACAAGACAGGTTCAAAAATATAGACAACAACTACAACAGCTCCACACAGAGATTGAGGAATTAGAAAGGCGACATAAAAATAACAAAAATAAAGCTAACTTCAAATTACTCCAAACTAAAAGATCCGCATTAGCCTCATTACTTCATACACAAGCTACTAGAGCCATTCATAAAATCCAGGCACAATACTTTATATTTGCGAACAAACCCGATAAATACATGGCACACAAAATCAGGGAAAGATGTAAGGCCTCAGTGATCCCACTAATTGAGACACATAACAACACCACGACCTCACACCCACAAGAAATTGTAGACACTTTCGCAAGGTACTATGGGGAACTGTATAATGGGGAAAAAGTTACACGGAATCAAGAAACAGAAACAAAGTCTTCAGAATTTTTCTCCCAAACTCAATTACCTAACATAACTTTAGAACAGAGGGAAGCAATCAATGCCCCAATCTCCACAATAGAAATACTAGGAGCCATCAAAGACCTTAAAACGGGAAAAGCAGCAGGACCAGATGGCTTCCCAGCTGAATACTACAAATTATTTAAAAATTCACTTACCCCACACCTAGTAAAATTCTGCAATCACATTATGGAAGGAGGAGATATCCCCCCAGATCTATTAGCGGCCAAGATAGTTGTGATACCCAAGCCGAATAGAGACCACAAAAAATGCCAGAACTACCGCCCAATATCTCTCATAAATCAGGATCTTAAGATATTCAAAAAAGTAATCGCAAATCGACTCAAGCACATCATCCCCCACTTGATTCATCCAGACCAGGTGGGATTTATTAAGGATAGGGAAGCCCCAGACAACATCCGAAAAGTTACCAATTTAATACAATTCTTGGGAGAGACACGAACGCCTTCTCTACTCCTATCTTTGGATGCGGAGAAGGCGTTTGATAGAATAGACTGGGATTATATGTTCTTAACACTACACCATATGGGCTTTGAGGGGGGATTCATAAAAGCTTTAAAAGTAATATACTCACGCCCAGAAGCCAGGTATCCTCAACAGGATATAAGTCAAAATCCTTTCCAATACGGAACAGTACCAGACAAGGGTGTCCCCTGTCCCCATTGCTTTTCGCACTCTGTATAGAGCCATTAGCAGTCACGATCCGCTCACATCCAGACATATCAGGAGTTAAAATAAATCCATCAGAATACAAACTTTCTCTATTTGCTGATGATATCTTGCTGACCTTGACGAACCCATTAATATCTCTGCCGAACCTCTATCAGACAATAAAGACATTCTCAACCATCTCGGGATTTAAAATCAATCCAGACAAATGTGAAGCCCTGCCCATTGCGATACCCCAACAAATGCAAACATTATTAGAAACACAATTTAATTTTAAATGGATGAAACACACACTAAAATACTTGGGAATCCAGATCCCAACTTGCTCCACTCAGCTATATAAAGTAAATTACACCCCACTATTTAAGCAAATAAGACGAGACATGGCAAAATGGAAGAGCTTTAACTTCTCATGGCTAGGTAGAATAGCGGCGGTTAAAATGAATGCCATGCCACGAATACTATATTTATTCAGAACCCTTCCGATAAAAATAATAAAACCAGAATTAGAAACAATGCAACAAGACATCTCAGCATTCATTAGGGGAGATAAATCAAACAGGATAGCAAAATCTATCCTAACCAGACATAAGTCACTCGGGGGCATTGGAGCACCAAATTTAATAGACTACTACAATGCAGCCAGACTGGCTCAAGATTCACTACTCCTGAAAAGGTCAAGGGGCATAATATGGCCCAAGGTGGAAGCGACCATAGGAGGTTGGGATGAGGCAGACCTAATTGTTTGGGACCCAGAGAGGGCTCAGAAAGACGGAAAGACACCTACACCTTACACCACAAACCTCACTGTAAAGATCTGGAAAACAGCAAAAACGAAATATAAACTATTACAGCAATACTCCCTATAAATACCACTTAGATACATAATACCAGAAGACCTCTGGACTCAACTTAAAAAATGGGAAAACAAAGGTTTATACAGAGTGGCAGACTACTTAACAGGACGAAACATACTGACGTTTAACCAACTGCAGACAAAGATCGACCCTCTGAAGCTACATTGGTACATATACCTACAGATACACTCTGCCCTACAAACATATTTAAAACACCCTAGAGAACAGACCACCACACCTATAGAAACCTTCTGTAAAACAGAAGAACGCAACAAACGCACCATATCTCTACTATATGTGTCTATACAGACCAACCACAACACCTCCAAGACCTTGACCATGCTGGCCTGGGAACAAGAACTACTCATTTGTAAAGACAAAAAGGTATGGGAATCAATGTTTCAAAATGCAGAAAAAGGATTGATTAGTGTAGACCTTAAAGAAAATGTTACCAAAACAATCCATAGGTGGTACATAACCCCAACACGAACGGCCCATATGCACCCCCAAGGCAGCAGATTATGTTACAGGGGTTGTGGAGAAATAGGGACTTACAGACACATGTGGTGGGATTGCAGAGAAGTGAGGGGGATATGGAACAGACTATCCACGTTCCTCAGTCAGATGCTAGAAGAAAATATCAATCTCACGATCCAACAAGCTTTATTACATGAACATTTCAGTAAATTCCATAAACATATCAATACATTTATTAAGATCTTATGCACAACCACGAGGATATGCATAGCTAAATATTGGAAATCTGGAACTCCAACTTGTACAGAGATATACAATAAAATCCAACACACATACACCATGTACGAGGCAGCATCAAGTACACTAGATAACAGGGAAACAATCCAAGCAGTGTGGTACTACTGGATAAGCAATGGGTCCTCAACCTTACGAGATAACTGGAGATCAGAGACCTAATTGACCAGCAGACTATAGCCATACCAAACACATTGATATACATATATCATGGTCTGAGACACAAGACGACGTCACTCATCCCTACTCCCCCTTCCCTACAACCCCCTTTTTTTTTAAATTGTTAATCCTCAAGGTTTTAAATCCAAGTTACCCAACCCTATATTTAACAGATTATATATTCCAAGATATGGTAAACTGCTGAATACATAGGATTACTCTAAGTTAATAAAGATTCAGCCAAAAGTATTTAGGTAGAGTAATACAGATCTAAGAAACAAGTTGTACCAATGACTTCAAAGATGTAATTCAAGGAAGAAAGCTAGACATAACCTGTATACTAATAATCTCTTGTTAAATTGTTGACAATACTTGATAAGCTAAAGACAGATTTAAGATAGAACTACTCACTGGTGAATAACGGCGTAAGGATGAGATAATTGTGTGACTAATCAACAACACAGTATGTTTAGGATTTATAACTTGTAGGTCACTGTACACATGTAATGCAGTATTTCCAAAATCAAAAGACAACAGAAGAAAAGATAATTTGTGTTATGTTAATTCATTTTATGTACTCTTGTTCTTCGAAAAATATAAAACAATAAAAATTATTTAAACATAAACTATACATTTATGTAAGTAAGGACTTTTTAACATTACATAAATATTTTAACATATAGAAAATCATTTTTCAAAGCCATCTTTTCATAATGAATAGAAACTATTAGGAAATTATATCTGTGCTACATAAATCCTGAGTAATCACAAGTAAAATAAAATGACAATGATTCTAATATTTTATTGACAGATGCTTTTTCACAAAGCTTACAAATGTTATCATTAGATTGGCCACATTAAATCCATGGGCACCATTTAGTTTACCGTCCAGAAAATGTTTGAGTTTTAATCCATATTTTAATAAGATTAAATAACATTGTATTTGTATGTTGTATTCTGTGTTTTATAGAGAATATACTCTTGTGGTCTTGTGACATATATGGGAATTATGTCCATTGTATTATTATTTATTTTATTACATTTATTCATTTTTTTTAAATGTATAACTAATATCAGATTTGTCTGCATATAACATTAGATCATTTTATTATTGTACAAATGCTTGTAAATAATTATAGGCCCGGTAATCAAAAGTTTGTTACCAAAAACATGAAAAACCATGTTCAGCCTTGCAGGGACAGTCAATTATCAAAGAAAATGGGCTGGCCCTTAGAGTGGTGAGATGTCATAGAAATAATGAGAGCTCTCTGCTATGTAAAAGTTCACAATTGAGGACGAAGTTCACAGGGAGAACCTGGATTATGTTTTAACTTTAATGTTACAAATAATATAAATCAAAATACGGTGTTTTCAGTGCAATGCACCTTAAAATCACAGTTAATTTTGTATGCATAGAAAGTCCTCAAGAGGAAGAGACCTTGATGTGGTCCTTGACCTATCACCATTTGACCAAATACTGTAACTAACTCTCATTTTGCTTTTAATGTAGCCAGGGCCGGTGTTAGGTTTTTTGGCCACACAGGCAAGGATACATTTTGCCGCCCTCCCATTACATATCATCCCCATTGCTAGTTAAAGGGATTTGGAACCCAAATTTTTTTCTTTCATGATTCAGACAGAGTATGCAATTTGAAGCAAATGTCTTTTTTACTCCTATTATCAATTTTGTTTCCTTCTCTTGCTATATGTATTTGAAAAGTAGGAATGTAAGCTTAGGAGCCGGACCATTTTTGTTTCAGCACCTGAGTAGCTCTTGCTAATTGGTGGCTAAATGCATATCAAACAGTGATAGTGCAGCAAAGCAAATCAAACAGTGGTAGCTCTGCATAACAATTCAAACAGTGAATGCGCCGAATAACAAATTAAACAGTGGTAGCACAGCATAACAAATCAAACAGTAATAGTGATGCATAGCAAATCAGACAGTAGTAGACAGTAGTAGTGATGCATAGCAAATCAGATAGTGGTAGCGCTGCATAAAAATCAAACATTGGTAACGCCACATAACACATCAAACAGTAAAAAGTAACTTTAAAAGATGAATAAGAATATAATCAAAAACAAATATAATAATATGGTATCCACTTGTCCGTAGTATACACAAGGTGGTAGTGTATATGAAAGTATGTATTCTTGTAAACAATAAAAGGTAGCCGAAAGGAGAAGGGCCTGTCCACCCACTTGTTGAGTCCTTAGGACTCAACAAGTGGGCGGACATGCCCTTCTCCATTCGGCTACCTTTGTATATACTACGGACAAGTGAATACCATATTATTCTATTTGTTTTTTATTATATTCTTATTCATCTTTTAAAGTTACTTTTTACAAACAATATGGGGGATATTATCATACCCCATCTAGCCTCTTAGATATTAGGGGCAGCTTTTATCAACACGGTACATGCTCTCACAGGGGTTTTAATAACACACGCTCCACAATCTCTTTCATTAAGTAGAGGATAACACCAGACCTCTATTTTATACACTGAAAACTTTCTTTTTATCACGACACCAGCATTGGAAAGTGCATTTTTTGCTGTAACCTTGATACCACCAGTGTTGTTTCATGCTTTTAGCTTACCTCATACATGATTGAGGTCAAATAATGTAAGCATATTTTGTATATACTAATACATTTTATTTTATTATATACAGTGTTACACTATGTGTTTTTCTCTTCTCTTTCCGTGTACATCTCGAATGACCACTTGAGGGGACAAGGATTCTCACCATCATTTGAAAGAAACCAAGAGAGTCCAAGATTTCCATTGAGTCCTGGAGTAATGTCCAAATCAAGGGATCAACAAGCAGAACCAGATACCTGGAGGTCTTTACATAGGGATACAGAGATAGAAATATCTTTACCCACAAAAAGCGGATACCTTACCTCATAAGATTGGGGTACAAGCTGGTAAGCAGGAATAACTTACTTCATGACATTACATAAAAAATAGAGGAATAGGAGAAAACCTTCCTCAACAGCATAAAACTGTCACACAAATACTACTGAAAAACTGTTTTTTCTTCAAAAAGGAATATATTTATATTTCTGGAAGAAAATACATAGCAGAGCGCCTGACTTTCTTTATTGATATCTCTTTCCACTATCTATCTATCTATCTATCTATCTATCTATCTATCTATCTATCTATCTATACACACACACACACACACACACATATTTTAAAATTGCACCTAACACACACAGACACTAACATAGTCACACTAACACAAACACAGAGACACAGAGACACACAGACACCAACACAGAAACAGAGAGACACTAACATAGACACCCACTATTACAGACACACAAAGACTAACATAAAGACACAGATAAACTAACACAGACACAAATTAAAAAAAGAAAGTTAGGGAGTGCTGTACTGCCAGTGACAGTGAATGAGGGGGGCAAAGTCCTCTGCACAGTAATATGGGGGCTGGTTACAGGGTTCTGCAGCAAATAACATTGCAGATTCCAGCTCTGGAAAACTCCCAGTATGTGCTCTACTTGTGATGTTTTTTTTTTCTATTTTCCCAAACAGTGAAAACGGTAACTATGGAGGAGACCAATACAATGGACTAATTCAGGAGGTTGGTAAAGTCTGTTCATTTTTTTTTTCTAATAAATAATCTGTTGATTATATTGTGGCTTGCAGGGTATATGCAGGGTAATTATAGTTGTCACTTGGCAGAAAGGTATCTACTCTTGATACTAGAGTGACTGAGTACCGTGTGACTGATTGTCAGACTCAGAGGTATTTTATAGTGGCGGCTTAGATTACCCTGCATATAACTGCCAGTAAATAAATTTACAGCTTGCAAGCCACTATATAATAATCAACAGATTACTTATTAGAAGAAAAAAATAAATGAACAGACTTTACCAACCCCCTGTCCCTGAATTAGTCTATTATTCTGGTATCCTCCATTATAGTTATCTTTTTCATTGTTTGAGGTGGTAGTGTGGTGTGTTATTGTGTGGTATTGTGCATGGGCTGGTGTGTGGTGTGGACACAGTAATTAAATGCCTAGTAGTCAGATGGCACCTTATGAGCCTTACACTAAAAATTACTCAAGGTTAGGAGCACACTTGGAAATCCTCATCAATATGATATGATATGAAATAGCCAGAGGGGCACTAATTGAAAGAGACAATACATATGTACAATGTGTGCTCTATTTGAAGTAGCCAGTAACAAAGCAGGTGTTGATCTGCAAAATAAACAAGCACTTCTATTCCTCCATAATAGTCGCTACAGCACCAAATAACTGGAGCCAGAAAACAATGTCAATGTCAGAGAGCTAAATCAGCAGCTTGTAAATAAAACCCTACTGATGACATTGCATATTTTCCCTCTCCAGTCAAATCAACACAGGAGACATACCACCAGTGCCATTCACATACCTAGTGGGACCGTGGGACGCCAAAGAAAGCACAGAGTAAGGGAGCGGGAGGGCAGAACTTGTAACACTGAACTGTGCGGTGAGATTCTCACACATGGCTGAGCACCTAGGGGGTTCCGCATCCTGCTTTGCGTGCACACTGTTCAAGTAACTGACTGACACAACACCTGTGCTGGCTGTGCCAGAACAGAAACAATCGTCTCTTCTGCTGCATTGAGCAGCGCCCGGTGTCCAGGGTGGGCGGGCCTTACACTTCAGCTCCAGGCAGGCTCTGCAGTCTGCACCACACCGGAAACAATCGTCTCTGCTGCTGCATTGAGCCTGGTGTCCAGGGTGGGCAGGCCTAACACTTCAGCTCCATACAGGCTCTTCAGTCTGCACCACACGTCAGACAAATACAAACTACAGACTGACTTAACATTTGCGCTCTGCAGCAACTATTTTTTTGTTTAGTTTTAAATATCAATGATGTATTGCCGCTCTCTTTGCGCCCCACTGCACAACACCTGTGCTGGCTGTGCCAGAACAGAAACAATCGTCTCTTCTGCTGCATTGAGCAGCGCCCGGTGTCCAGGGTGGGCGGGCCTTACACTTCAGCTCCAGGCAGGCTCTGCAGTCTGCACCACACCGGAAACAATCGTCTCTGCTGCTGCATTGAGCCTGGTGTCCAGGGTGGGCAGGCCTAACACTTCAGCTCCAGACAGGCTCTGCAGTCTGCACCATACGTCAGACAAATACAAACTACTGACTGACTTAACATTTGCACTCTGCAGCAACTATTTTTTTGTTTAGTTTTAAATATCAATGATGTATTGCCGCTCTCTTTGCGCCCCACTGCTTGGGCACCCTAAGGCGGCTGCCTAGACCTGGCTTATGCAAGTGCCGGGCCTGAATGTAGCTGTGTGTTTTCAAGAGAGTGCCAGGCTTCTCATGTGTTGTGTTAATAATTTTGTTTGTAAATTTCCATATGGGCTTTGCACCCAGGCTGGTCTGGGTTTAACTGCCCGAGTCACTGAAATCTGTGCATCTGGCTGTGAGTGCTGGTGAGCTTTTGCAGGGTCATTGGATGTGTACCCAGTATGGTTTTAGAGTGCAGTCCATTTCTGTGTTTTATATGTGTCCTCCAGGGAAATTACAATTGACCTGAGTCCCTATTGTATGTATATCAGTGTGTTTTGTTAAAGGCTTGAATTATGTGGCTGTAGGTTAGGGACTCATATGGTATGTGTAGATATGTATATTTATTTAACAAAGTTTTAAATGTTATTCATTTATCCTCTGTATTTTTATTAGAGAATATTTTGTCCCAATGTATGTTATTTAATGATTTCCTTAAGAAGAGTGTGCACATATGTTAACCACATGTTTAAAGGGCCATTCTAATCTAGCAACAATAATATATTTCAATGAATTAGAACATTTTATTATTGAAAGATATTTGATTAGTAATTATGTGTTTAACCCACCAAAAAAGAGGTTAAACATATAGTTTAACTTAAACATTCAGGAGTCCTATGCCACTTCTGAGCAGGACACATCCATTGACTGGTGACTGCGTGGTTGATCGCAATCTATTGGCTATCTGCTCCCGTTAATTCATTTTTCATTTTGGACAATATGGTCAGCATGTTTTCAAGTGATCACAATCCGTAATGGATTGGGTGCCACGCCGCTCTATCCATTGCTAGGGGCGTGGCATCTTCTTCCCTGCTCGTTGCCAGGGGCTGTGTCGGATCCGGATGCATGCGGAGCTGACATCATCGCCGCACGCTCCTCTCTCTCAGATGCCAGTCTGGATTCCTGTGGTGCCTATGTAAGTCCCTCAATAACGATCTATCACTGCCCCCAAGTATAGGTGTTACTTTGTGTGCTCCTAGGTGTGATATATCGTTACTACAGTATTGCCTTAAAGTGTTTAAACCCTGCGTGTCTGACTACTCTACCTGTTATACCCCTGAATTGCTGGATTGTTATACTGCTGCTGAACTCTGCCTGTCTGACTACTCTGCCTGTTTATCCCCTAAATTGCTGGACTGATATACTGCTACTGAACCCTGTCTGTCTGACTACTCTGCCTGTTTAACCCCTAATTTGCTGGATTGATATACTGCTGCTGAACCCTGCCTGTCTGACTACTCTGCTTATTAACCTCTGCATTGCCTCTTTGTTGCCGAACCCTGCCTGCCTGTCCATTCTAGTGGTGTGTCCTTGGACTGCTTTACTGTTGCCAAATCCTGCCTGCCTGATCATTCTAATGGTGTGCCCTTGGACTTCTTTTCTGTTGCCAAACCCTCCCTGCCTGACCATTCTAGTAGTTTTTCCTTGGACTGCTCTGCCGTTGCCGCTGGGGACTGTCCTGCCTGTGGTGAGTGCCGCCTTCCTCATCTTACTAACTTTCCCTGCTCTGGGATATTCCCTATCATTCCGGCTCGATGCCGGGATAACAAGACTATTGGCCGAGTTCGGTCTGATAGAGGAGTATCCCACAAGCATTACATTGGGTCAATAAAAGCCCACAGCCATGAATGTGTTTTCAACAGAAAAGTTCCTGAGAAAATGTTTTTTGTTTGTTAAGTATTTGTTAATCCAACCAAAACTGACATATGCAATGGCCCTTTCACACCTCTGAAGGTTACGTTACAGTTCTTTTGGATTATCTTATTTGTAAAGTTTGTAAGGGAAATTCTCATTTACATCTGTAATCCATCAACTGATTCCCTTTTATCTACATTTTTACTTACATCCTCGTAGAATCTAATTAGATTAGTTTGACATGATCTATTTCTTATAAAACCATGCTGATTTGAACTCATAATCTTGTTTACACAAATATACTCATCAATATAATCCCTTATAATTTCCAAGTATCTTCCCCACTATTGATGTCAGACTAACTGGTCTATAGCTTCCTGGATCAGCCCTGCTTCCCTTTTTGAGGAGTGGCACCAAATCAGCTTTACACCAGTCCTGTGTTACTATGCCTGAGGATAATGAGTCTTGAAAAATTTAGAGTAGAGGTTTGTCTATAACAGTGCTAAATTCCTTTAAAACCCTTGGGTGTATTCCATCGGGGCCTGGAGTTTTATTTACCTTAATATTAACCATTTTTTTCCTAATATCCTCTAGACTTGACCCAGTTAATGGTATGGGCTGGCATGTTCTAGTTTGTTCCAAAGTATCCTCCATTGGTTCCTCTCTTGTGTATACTGAAGAAAACCCCTTTTAGGGGTTGACTTAGAATCCTTTGCAATTAATCTTTCATTTTCAATTTTGGCTTATTTGATTGCTTTTTTGCATGCTTTGTTACATTCCTTTTAAATTTGGTATGTTGAGCCTGTACTATTTTCTTTGAATAATTAAAATGCCCTATGTTTTTTCCTTATTTCTCTTAACACATTTGTATTTAGGCACATTGGGGCCTATTTATCATATGTCTGTCGGACCTGATCCGACAGTGCGGATCAGGTCCGACAAACATCGCTGAATGCGGAGAGCAATACGCTCTCCATATTCAGCATTGCACCAGCAGCTCTTGTGAAATATGTTTATTTATTTGATTAACCATATGAATGGATTTATCTTCTTTTAATGGATTTTAACAGTACTGAAAATGTAAAGCATGTACCCGCTGCTGTGCAATAATATGCAATCTGCCTAGCAGACCTTGAATATGATTGCACCTTCATGACAGGGTTTATAGGGGAGCAAACAAAGTTACCACAGTGTGTTTTCAAGTGCTGTATACAGTCTCCACAATAGTGATGAATAGAGCTTAATGAATCTATACCATGTATGTTACTATACTTCTACAATGTCTCCTGTGGCTATTGCAGAGAGTTTTTCCTCATGTGCAAGATAAAAGACTGTTTTCAAATAGCTGTGAAATACTTGCAAAGGTATCCAAAATGCCAAGTTGTGGACTAATCAAGTGCCTTGAGGTGTTGGACTTGAAAAGTTAAAAACTGGTCTCGAAAAGGTCTAAAAAAGTGCTTTGAAAATGGATTGTGAATGAGCCGCAAGAAATTTCGGCCCCATAGTAAAAAATAGGGCTTTTAGCAAGGTTTCGAAAGCATGTTTACGGGTGCAGGAAAGAGCTAAAAACCCAATATTGTGATCGCATTGAATAAAAAACTGTCCTTTTTGGACAGAAAAAGACCAGAAAAGGCCTCAGAAGAAAGATTGTGATCAAGGCCATTGTAATTTATTAATGGAAGATTGGTTGTTCAAACAAATAGAGCATGAGACATAAGAGTCTCTTGCCTCTGTGATTAGTTGTTCCTCTCAGGACAGTCTCAGAGCCAAGCATCTAGATAATTATGGGCCTGATATTAAAAATCTCGCTGCCCAGGGGAGATGATCTAAGACATCTCGTCAGTATGGAAAAGGTCCCTAAAAAAATGTTAGAAATACAAATTTTAATTTGAAAGATATTTATCTCACTATGCAGGGTTTTGTATGTAAAAGACACCTACATTACATTATAAGGTCTAAAAAAATCCCAAAGATTTTGCATGATACCTCTCCAGGGCCGGTAAGGCCCTATGGGCGCCATGTACTAAACGGCGGGTGGACAGCTTCTTAACTCGCGAAGCTGTCCGCCCGCCTCCGCTACACACGGGCAACGGATCTGTTGATCCGCTTGCCCGTATGTATCATTACACACTCATCGGAGTGTGTAATGCCCGCCCCTTCAATCACGCGACTGAAGGGGCTGTCAATCACCGACAGCGAGCGTGCTCTCTGTGATTTTGCTTCGCCACCTAAGAGGTGGCGTAGGGTGTAGGAAGCAGCGGTCTAATGACCGCTGCTTCTTACATTGTGGGAAGCAGGCTCGCATATGCGAACCTGCCCCGCAAAGGTTCCGGAGCAGCTTTCGCTGCTTCGTACATGGAGCCCATATGTGTTCAATCATGTTTTACTATTTTATTAATACATGTTTTTACTTTTTCATTTTTTCCTCTTTGATGTCTGATTTTTTCCTCTGAGACTGTCCTGTGAGAAACATTTAATCACAGTGGTAAGAGACCCTTATGCCTCATGCTCTTTTTGTTTGATGAAGGTGTGTGTGAATTTGTAAGGCAATACAAGAGGAAGGAATCGTCTTACCTGAGCTGTCTGTATATTGAATCCATGGTGAGTCCACATGTATGTGTTAGCTCTATACTCTGCTGAAAGATTGGTTACTGTCTAATACTTTCCTAGAACAAAAATATTAGCATATCTAATATCTACTGAAACTGTTACATTGTGGAAATTGAATGTTTTGCCTAATGTTATTTTTCTTTTTCTGTTACATTTTGCGAGATGTCTCATTCTGATCCTGACTCTGATGTTACTGTAGAAACTATGATGCCCTGAAACACAATTCTTCAAAGCTAAGTGTGTTTTTTTCATTATTAAGCTGTTGTTATTTTCTTCAGCTCAATTATGTGGCATTTATTTATCATGTTTCCATATGTACAATGACATTTACTGTTTTTACTTACTCAGTTTATGTACTTGATTTCAATATGCAAATATAATATGTTATTGCTTTTATCATAAAGTTATGATTGCTATTATGCCTTTAAGTAAACTTACAAGGTCTTTTCAAAATTATTAAGATTTAATTCATTTTGTTCTGAGCAAAAGCATACTTAAGTTTATTCTACTGATGAAGGCTTCTTTGGCTCAAAAGGATCCTGTATCAGACAGTTTGTTAAAAATTCTCCTTATTTTTCATTTGAACATTTTTTGTTCTTTAAGGAAATGTTGTTATTTTTAGCTTTTAGGAGTCTAGTCCTCCTATTAACTATCAGCTAGATTATGAGTTTTGTGTTATGAGTCAAAAAGCATTGTTATGGCCCATAACGCTTCATTTTCCCTAACGCTGCTATTACAAGACTTGTCGGTATAGGTGAACCGCACACCTTTTAGCCAGTCATGCAACGTCAGTACCTCACTTTTAATAAAGTCATTTTTCAATGGGAATCCCATAGCGCCGTTATTACGAGTTTGCCTGGGAGGCCAAAAAGTGAGCAGTACACTCTATAACCACAAGATCCGTTCCTGCCATCTAAAGTCAGTAGTTATGAGTTTTACGTTACAAAGCTGTTCCATAAAACTCATAACTAAAGTGTTAAAAAGTACACTAACACCCATAAACTACCTATTAACCCCTAAACCGAGGCCCTCTAGCATCACAAACACTATAATAAAGTTATGAACCCCTAATCTGCTGCTCCGGACATCGTCGCCACTATTAAAATGTATTAACCCCTATTCTGCCGCTCCCCGACATCGTTGCCACTATAATAAACCTATTAACCCCTAAACCGAAAAGCCCCCCCTATGAAATATACTAAAATAAACTATTAACCCCTAAACCTAACGCCCCCTAACTTTATATTAAAATTATAATTTCCCTATCTTAAATTAAATTAAAACTTACCTGTCAAATTAAATAAATTAATTTTAAACTAACAAACTAAGGCCTAGATTTAGAGTTGGGCGGTAGCCGTCAAAACCAGCGTTAGAGGCTCCTAACGCTGGTTTTTACCGCCCTCTGGTATTTGGAGCCAGTCATTAAAGGGTCTAACGCTCACTTTCCAGCCGCGACTTTTCCATACCGCAGATCCCCTTACGTCAATTGCGTATCCTATCTTTTCAATGGGATCTTTCTAACGCTGGTATTTAGAGTCTTGGCTGAAGTGAGCGTTAGAAATCTAACGACAAAACTCCAGCCGCAGAAAAAAGTCAGGAGTTAAGAGCTTTCTGGGCTAACGCCGGTTTATAAAGCTCTTAACTACTGTGCTCTAAAATACACTAACACCCATAAACTACCTATGTACCCCTAACCCGAGGCCCCCCACATTGCCGCCACTCTAATAAAATTTTTTAACCCCTAATCTGCCGACCGCACGCCACTGCCACCTACGTTATCCCTATGAACCCCTAATCTGCTGCCCCTAACACCGCCGACCCCTATATTATATTTATTAACCCCTAATCTGCCCCCCACAACGTCGCCTCCACCTGCCTACACTTATTAACCCCTAATCTGCCGAGCGGACCGCACCGCTACTATAATAAAGTTATTAACCCCTAATCCGCCTCACTCCCGCCTCAATAACCCTATAATAAATGGTATTAACCCCTAATCTGCCCTCCCTAACATCGCCGACACCTAACGTCAATTATTAACCCCTTATCTGCCGACCGAATCTCGCCGCTACTGTAATAAATGGATTAACCCCTAAAGCTAAGTCTAACCCTAACACTAACACCCCCCTAAGTTAAATATAATTTTTATCTAATGAAATAAATTAACTCTTATTAAATAAATTATTCCTATTTAAAGCTAAATACTTACCTGTAAAATAAACCCTAATATAGCTACAATATAAATTATAATTATATTATAGCTATTTTAGGATTAATATTTATTTTACAGGCAACTTTGTATTTATTTTAACTAGGTACAATAGCTATTAAATAGTTAAGAACTATTTAATAGCTACCTATTTAAAATAATTACAAAATTACCTGTAAAATAAATCCTAACCTAAGTTACAATTAAACCTAACACTACACTATCAATAAATAAATTAAATAAACTACCTACAATTATCTACAATTAAACCTAACACTACACTATCAATAAATAAATTAAATACAATTCCTACAAATAAATACAATTAAATAAACTAACTAAAGTACAAAAAATAAAAAAGAACTAAGTTACAAAAAATAAAAAATATTTACAAACATTAGAAAAAAATTACAACAATTTTAAACTAATTACACCTACTCTAAGCCCCCTAATAAAATAACAAAAACTCCCAAAATAAAAAAATGTCCTACCCTATTCTAAATTACAAAAGTTCAAAGCTCTTTTACCTTACCAGCCCTTAAAAGGGCCCTTTGCGGGGCATGCCCCAAAGAATTCAGCTCTTTTGCCTGTAAAAAAAAACATACAATACCCCCCCCCAACATTACAACCCACCACCCACATACCCCTAATCTAACCCAAACCCCCCTTAAATAAACCTAACACTAAGCCCCTGAAGATCTTCCTACCTTGTCTTCACCATGCCAGGTATCACCGATCGTTCCAGGCTCCGAAATCTTCATCCAAGCCCAAGCGGGGGCTAGACATCCATCATCCGGCGGCTGAAGAGGTCCAGAAGAGGCTCCAAAGTCTTCATCCTATCCGGGAAGAAGAGGCGATCCGGACCGGCAACAATCTTGATCCAAGCGGCATCTTCTATCTTCATCCGATGACGACCGGCTCCATCTTGAAGACCTCCACCGCGGACCCATCTTCTTCTTCCGACGACTTCCCGACGAATGACAGTTCCTTTAAGGAACGTCACCCAAGATGGCGTCCCCCGAATTCCGATTGGCTGATAGGATTCTATCAGCCAATCGGAATTAAGGTAGGAAAATTCTGATTGGCTGATGGAATCAGCCAATCAGAATCAAGTTCAATCCGATTGGCCTCTTCTTCCCGGATAGGATGAAGACTTTGGAGCCTCTTCTGGACCTCTTCAGCCGCCGGATTATGGATCGCCAGCCCCCGCTTGGGCTTGGATGAAGATTTCGGAGCCTGGAACGATCGGTGATACCTGGCATGGTGAAGACAAGGTAGGAAGATCTTCAGGGGCTTAGTGTTAGGTTTATTTAGGGGGGTTTGGGTTAGATTAGGGGTATGTGGGTGGTGGGTTGTAATGTTGGGGGGGGTATTGTATGTTTTTTTTACAGGCAAAAGAGCTGAATTCTTTGGGGCATGCCCGCAAAGGGCCCTTTTAAGGGCTGGTAAGGTAAAAGAGCTTTGAACTTTTGTAATTTAGAATAGGGTAGGAATTTTTTTTATTTTGGGGGTCTTTGTTATTTTATTAGGGGGCTTAGAGTAGGTGTAATTAGTTTAAAATTGTTGTATTTTTTTCTAATGTTTGTAAATATTTTTTTATTTTTTGTAACTTAGTTCTTTTTTATACTTTAGTTAGTTTATCTAATTGTATTTATTTGTAGGAATTGTATTTAATTTATTTATTGATAGTGTAGTGTTAGGTTTAATTGTAGATAATTGTAGGTAGTTTATTTAATTTATTTATTGATAGTGTAGTGTTAGGTTTAATTGTAACTTAGGTTAGGATTTATTTTACAGGTAATTTTGTAATTATTTTAACTAGGTAGCTATTAAATAGTTCTTAACTATTTAATAGCTATTGTACCTGGTTAAAATAAATACAAAGTTGCCTGTAAAATAAATATTAATCCTAAAATAGCTACAATATAATTATAATTTATATTGTAGCTATATTAGGGTTTATTTTACAGGTAAGTATTTAGCTTTAAATAGGAATAATTTATTTAATAAGAGTTCATTTATTTTGTTAGATAAAAATTATATTTAACTTAGGGGGGTGTTAGTGTTAGGGTTAGACTTAGCTTTAGGGGTTAATCCATTTATTACAGTAGCGGCGAGATTCGGTCGGCAGATTAGGGGTTAATAATTGAAGTTAGGTGTCGGCAATGTTAGGGAGGGCAGATTAGGGGTTAATACTATTTATTATAGGGTTATTGAGGCGGGAGTGAGGCCGATTAGGGGTTAATAACTTTATTATAGTAGCGGTGCGGTCCGCTCGGCAGATTAGGGGTTAATAAGTGTAGGCAGGTGGAGGCGACGTTGTGGGGGGCAGATTAGGGGTTAATAAATATAATATAGGGGTCGGCAATGTTAGGGCAGCAGATTAGGGGTACATAGGGATAACGTAGGTGGCGGCGGTATACGGAGCGGCAGATTAGGGGTTAAAAAAATATGCAGGTGTCAGCGATAGCAGGGGCGGCAGATTAGGGGTTAATAAGTGTAAGGTTAGGGGTGTTTAGACTCGGGGTACATGTTAGAGTGTTAGGTGCAGACGTAGGAAGTGTTTCCCCATAGAAAACAATGGGGCTGCGTTAGGAGCTGAACGCTGCTTTTTTGCAGGTGTTAGGTTTTTTTTCAGCTCAAACTGCCCCATTGTTTTCTATGGGGATATCGTGCACGAGCATGTTTTTGAAGCTGGCCGTGTCCGTAAGCACCGCTGGTATCTAGAGTTGCAGTGGCGTTAAATTATGCTCTACGCTCCCTTTTTGGAGCCTAACGCACTGAAAACCCAGCCATTCTGTGAACTCTAAATACCAGCGGTATTTAAAAGGTGCGGGAGAAAAAAAGCACGCGTAGCTAACGCACCCCTTTGGCCGCCAAACTCTAAATCTAGCCGTAAGATAATTATTAAACTACAATTAAACTAACTACCAATTAAATTAGACTAAACTACACATTAAAAAAATCCTAACATTACTCTAAAAATTACAAAAAGTATCTAATTACAAAAAAAACAAAATTTCAAAAACCAACAAACACTAAATTACGAAAAATAAGAAACAAATGATCAAAATTAAAAAAATGACACCTAATCTAATAGCCCTATCAAAATAAAAAGCCCCCCCAAAATAAAAAAAACCTAGCCTACAATAAACTACCAATGGCCCTTAAAAGGGCCTTTTGTGGGGCATTCCCCCAAAGATATCAGCTCTTTTACCTGTACATGCCCAGACCCTAAACTAAAAATAACACTAACCCCCGACGATCCACTTACAGTTCTTGAAGTCCCGCTTGAAGGATTCATCCAGCCGGCGAAGTCCTCATCCATGCGGCAAGAAGTCTTCATCCAGATGGCATCTTCTATCTTCATCCATCCGGCGTGGAGCGGGTCTATCCTGAAGACATCCGGTGCGGAGCATCCTCTTCAAACGGTCGCCACCGTAAACTGGAACTTCAATGCAAATGACGTCATCCAAGATGGCGTTCCTTTCCTTTCTATTGGCTGAAAGATTTCAATCAGCCAATAGAATTAGAGCTGCTAAAATCCTATTGGCTGTTCCAATTAGCCAATATGTTTAGAGCTGCTAAAATCCTATTGGCTGATTGAAATCTTTCAGTCAATAGGAATGCAAGGGACGCCATCTTGGATGACGTCACTTGCATTGAAGTTCCAGTTTACGGCGGCGACCGTAAGAAGAGGATGCTCTTCTTGCCGCCTGGATGAGGACTTCGCCGGCTAGATGAAGATGGAATAGGCCGCCCGGATAAAGACTTCTTGCCGCATGGATGAGGACTTCGCCGGACTTCACTGTAAAGTGGATAGTCGGGGGTTTTTTGGGTGGGATTTATTTTTAGTTTAGGGTCTGGGCATGTAAAAGAGCTAAATTCAATTTTAAGGGCAATGCCCATACAAATGCCCTTTTCAGGGCAATGGGGAGCTTAGTTTTTTTTAGATAGTTACTTTATTTGGGGGTTGGTTGTGGGGGTGGTGGATTTTACTGTTGGGGGGTGTTTGTATTTTTTTTTTACAAGGAAAAGAGCTGATATCTTTGGGGCAATGTCCCACAAAAAGCCCTTTTAAGGGCTATTGGTAGTTTATTGTAGGCTAGGGTTTTTTTATTTTGGGGGTGCTTTTTTTTATTTTGATAGGGCTATTAGATTAGGTGCAATTCTTTTTAATTTTTGATAAAAAAAAATATTTTTTGTAATTTTGTGTTTTTTTTTTTTAAATGTAATTAAGTTATTTTTATTTTTTTAGTAATTTTAGTGTTTATTTTCTTTTGTAATGTTAGGTTTTAGTGTAAGGCAGGTTAGGTTTTATTTCACAGGTACATTTGTATTTATTTTAACTAGGTAGTTATTAAATAGTTAATAACTATTTACTAACTAGTATACCTAGTTAAAATAAATACAAACTTACCTGTGAAATAAAAGTAAAACCTAAGCTAGCTACAATATAACTATTAGTTATATTGTAGCTAGCTTAGGTTTTATTTCACAGGTAAGTTTGTATTTAGTTTTAAATAGATATTATTTAGTTAATAATTGTAACTTTAGTTTAGCTCTATTTGAATTATGTTAAAGTTAGGGGGTGTTAGGCTTAGGGTTAGGCTTAGGGGTTAAGGGTTAATTGATTTATTTAGTGGTAGTGATGTGGAAGGCCAGAGGTTGAGGGGTTAATAACTTTAGTATAGTGGCAGCGACATCGGGAGCAGCAGATTAGTGGTTAATAGTTTTATGTAGGTGATGGCGAGTGCAGAATTATTAGGCAAGTTGTATTTTTGAGGATTAATTTTATTATTGAACAACAACCATGTTCTCAATGAACCCAAAAAACTCATTAATATCAAAGCTGAATAGTTTTGGAAGTAGTTTTTAGTTTGTTTTTAGTTATAGCTATTTTAGGGGGATATCTGTGTGTGCAGGTGACTATTACTGTGCATAATTATTAGGCAACTTAACAAAAAACAAATATATACCCATTTCAATTATTTATTTTTACCAGTGAAACCAATATAACATCTCAACATTCACAAATATACATTTCTGACATTCAAAAACAAAACAAAAACAAATCAGTGACCAATATAGCCACCTTTCTTTGCAAGGACATTCAAAAGCCTGCCATCCATGGATTCTGTCAGTGTTTTGATCTGTTCACCATCAACATTGCGTGCAGCAGCAACCACAGCCTCCCAGACACTGTTCAGAGAGGTGTACTGTTTTCCCTCCTTGTAAATCTCACATTTGATGATGGACCACAGGTTCTCAATGGGGTTCAGATCAGGTGAACAAGGAGGCCATGTCATTAGATTTTCTTCTTTTATACCCTTTCTTGCCAGCCACGCTGTGGAGTACTTGGATGCGTGTGATGGAGCATTGTCCTGCATGAAAATCATGTTTTTCTTGAAGGATGCAGACTTCTTCCTGTACCACTGCTTGAAGAAGGTGTCTTCCAGAAACTGGCAGTAGGACTGGGAGTTGAGCTTGACTCCATCCTCAACCCGAAAAGGCCCCACAAGCTCATCTTTGATGATACCAGCCCAAACCAGTACTCCACCTCCACCTTGCTGGCGTCTGAGTCAGACTGGAGCTCTCTGCCCTTTACCAATCCAGCCACGGGCCCATCCATCTGGCCCATCAAGACTCACTCTCATTTCATCAGTCCATAAAACCTTAGAAAAATCAGTCTTGAGATATTTCTTGGCCCAGTCTTGACGTTTCAGCTTGTGTGTCTTGTTCAGTGGTGGTCGTCTTTCAGCCTTTCTTACCTTGGCCATGTCTCTGAGTATTGCACACCTTGTGCTTTTGGGCACTCCAGTGATGTTGCAGCTCTGAAATATGGCCAAACTGGTGGCAAGTGGCATCTTGGCAGCTGTACACTTGACTTTTCTCAGTTCATGGGCAGTTATTTTGCGCCTTGGTTTTTCCACACGCTTCTTGCGACCCTGTTGACTATTTTGAATGAAACGCTTGATTGTTCGATGATCACGCTTCAGAATCTTTGCAATTTTAAGAGTGCTGCATCCCTCTGCAAGATATCTCACTATTTTTGACTTTTCTGAGCCTGTCAAGTCCTTCTTTTGACCGATTTTGCCAAAGGAAAGGAAGTTGCCTAATAATTATGCACACCTGATATAGGGTGTTGATGTCATTAGACCACACCCCTTCTCATTACAGAGATGCACATCACCTAATATGCTTAATTGGTAGTAGGCTTTCGAGCCTATACAGCTTGGAGTAAGACAACATGCATAAAGAGGATGAAGTGGTCAAAATACTCATTTGCCTAATAATTCTGCACTCCCTATATATGTAGGTGGCGGCGATATCGGTGGCGGCAGATTAGGGGTTAATAACTGTATGTAGGTGGCGGCGATGTTGGGGACAGAAGATTAGGGGTGTTTAGACTCGGGGTTTATGTTAGGGTGTTAGGTTTAAATGTAACTTTTTCTTTCTCAATAGACATCAATGGGGCTGCGTTACGGAGCTTTTCATTCCGCAATTGCAGGTGTTAGGCTTTTTTTTGCTGGCTCTCATTGATGTCTATGGGGAAATCATGCACGAGCATGTCAAAGCAGCACTTGATTTCGGTGCGGTATGGAGCTCAACGCCACCATATCTCACGCACAAGCCTGTTTTATTAAACCTGTAATAGCACTGTAATATTGGGAGGTGAAATAACGCAGCTTTTGTGGCGGTCGTTAAAATGCCTATAGCGCTCAAAACTCTTAACTTAGCTGTATGTTATTAATCTTTTTTAAATCTGGATTTTAATTTGCTCTTGAGGTTTTTTCCTATTCAATATACTATCTGTAATATATTCTAGAGAATGGTTATCCTGATTCCCTCTTGGGATTGTACTACTATTTCTATGGAAATTGGTACTTATTTTCAGGATTCTTTAGAGTTTGAATATAACCTTAGTAGAGCATATTCAAGTACTGTTTAAATTTTTAGCTCAGTTTTATCTGTGGCTGACATTACTGTTCTCTCAACCTTTTGTTGAACAGTTAGCATAAGCAGTTTCAGATTCTCAAGTATATAACTCTGTTTATTTACTTCAGATGTATTCATTTAATTATGTTTACTATATCTATTAGTATAGTTCCAAATATATTTTATTATCTCTATCTTTTTAGGATAATAATTTGATTTCTATTATCTCCACTATTTCTGGAGGTTTAGAGTTTTTTCTGCCCTACTTTTAGTCCGGTGATGTAGATCAGTTGGTGAATGTCCTAACTACAAACGCTTGTTCCAGATTCAAGGGTCATAAATTCATATCCCGGCAGGGTTAATTATAGCCCTTCGGCCTTTTAAGGTCAATTTATTTTGTACCATTTATTTGGGTAAAAATAACTACTATTTTTATCAGCTTCTGATTTGGTAAACTCCGGGTGTAAGACCTGAAAAAAGAGGGTTTTTTTTTATCCTTCTGGGAGAAAAACGCTATATAATTACTAGTTATTAAGACTGCATGAAGGTGCGGTTCTCAAACCAGTCCTTCTGGTGGGGAGCAGATTAAATTGTCTTTGGAAACTCAGTCCAAAATCTATATTATTCTTAGGGTTTTGAATAGATTTTTTGGGAAGATTTTTTCTTTCTTAGTACACTATGATTTTTTTTCAGGAGTGATTTTACCAGTTCTTTAGCATGAACAGGGTTTGGGTTTCTATTCAATTCTATTCTTCGTCCCAAAGAAGAAAGGTTTATTAAGTATTATCCTAATATTTTATTTCATTCAGACCACTTTTGGTTTCTGAGTTTCTCTTTTTTAGGTAAGCTTTACCAATTTGTTGCTTTTCCTTTTGGTCTAGCAACAGCCTTATGAATCTTTTTCAAAGGTTCTTGGTGCCCTTCTTTCTGTGTTCAGACAGTAGGGTATTGTGGTGCTTCCTTATTTCCATGGTATCTTGGTATTAGCTTAAACTTATATTTTATTAGAATCCCTCATGAATTAACTAGTTTTGTTTCTTCTAGACATGGTTAGATGATTTAATCTACCTAATACTTTTGTGATTCTTCAGGCAAGGGTTACCTTTTTTGGGGTTTCTAGATGGATTCAGTGTTCATGACTTTGTCTTTATCGGACAAGAGTCAATTGTGATTGGCGTTAGCCTGTCTAGACTCAGCATAGAACATTCCTTTCATTGGCTATGTGCATGGAAGTTTTAGGTCTCATAACTGCAGCATAAGACGTTGTGCCTTTTGCTTGTTTTTTCATCTGAGACCTTTTTAGCTTTACATACTGAATCAATGGTGCAGGGATTTTTTTTCAGATATCACAGTTGATATTCTTAAATTCCAACACTCATCTCTCTCTGATTTGGTGATTAGATTATCATTTTTTCAGGGGGCCTCCTTTTGTTCGTCCTTCCTGGATTGTATTCTTATTGGATACAAGTTTTACAGATTGGGGAGCTGTCTGAGGGTCTTTGACAGCACAAGGGGTTTGGAAACATCAAGAGGTGAGGTTACCAATCGATATTTTAGAACTCCGTGCTATTTTCTTTGGCATATGTCAATCATCATTAGGGACTCGCAGTTCCTTAGCAATAAAGAAGAATCTTGAATACGTTCTTAGGTGGAATTAATCTCCTTACTAATCTCTACGATTCATATCTCAGGTTTAGACATTTTGGAGGTGGATTATCTCAGCTGTCAGACTTTACGTCCGGGAGAGTGGTATCTTTATACAGATGTGTTTTCTCAGTTTCCAAGGTACCTTTTCAGGTCCAGGGAGATGGTGGATGCATTAGCAGTTTCTTGGTTTTGAAACCTAGCTACATATTTCCACCTCTGTTTTTTTCTTCCATGAGTGATCTCCAAGATCATATTGGAACAGTCTCATGTGTTTCTGATAGCATCAACATGGCCTCACAGGTTTGGTATGTGGATCTTGTCCGGATGTCCAGTTGCCATCCTTGGCTGCTTCTTCTTTGGCCAGCCCTCTTGTTTCAAGGGCCGTTTTTTTTCATTGGGATCTCAAATTACTAATTTGTGGGTATGGAAATTGATTAGTGTTTAGTCATAGAGGTTTCTCTGACTCAGTGTTTTTCACTATGTTGCAGGCTTATAAGTCTGTTTCAAGGGACATGTATTATCAGGTTTGGAAAACCTATATTTTATGGTGTTCTTTTCATAAATTCTCTTGGCATTCTTTTAGAATTCCAAGGATTTTACAGTTTCTTCAGGATGGTTTGGATTAAGTTTGTCTACAAATTTTTTTGAAGGGACAAATCTCTGTTCTTCCTGTTTATTTCTTAGAAAGATTGCTTAACTTCCTGATATTCACTGTTTCTTTCATGTAATTGGCAAGAGTCCATGAGCTAGTGACGTATGGGATAAACAATCCTACCAGGAGGGGCAAAGTTTCCCAAACCTCAAAATGGCTATAAATACACCCCTCACCACACCCACAATTCAGTTTTACAAACTTTGCCTCCTATGGAGGTGGTGAAGTAAGTTTGTGCTAAGATTTCTACATTGATATGCGCTTCTCAGCATTGTTAAAGCCCGATTCCTCTCAGAGTACAGCGAATGTCAGAGGGATGTGAAGGGAGTATCACTTATTGAATATGATGATTTCCCTAACGGGGTCTATTTCATAGGTTCTCTGTTATCGGTCGTAGAGATTCATCTCCTACCTCCCTTTTCAGATCGACGATATACTTTCAATTTACCATTACCTCTACTTATAACTGTTTTAGTACTGGTTTGGCTATCTGCTATATGTGGATGGGTGTCTTTTGGTAAGTATGTTTTTTTTATTACTTAAGACACCTCAGCTATGGTTTGGCACTTTATGCATTTATATAAAGTTCTAAATATATGTATTGTACTTATATTTGCCATGAGTCAGGTTCATGTATTTCCTTCTGCAGACTGTCAGTTTCATATTTGGGGAATATAACATTTTTTTTAAGAAATGTATTTCTTACCTGGGGTTTAGTTTTTTTTTCAATTGACTACTTCTTGCAAATTGCGGGCGGTATTAGGCCTGCGGGTGCGTCAAATGCTAAACTTTATTGCGTCATTCTTGGCGCAAGAATATTTTTGGCGTGAAAAGATATGTCTATGACGCAACTTCGTCATTTCCGGCGTCATACTTGACGCCGAGACCTTTCACACGGTTGAGTCATTAGTGTTACGAGTGTGTCATTTCCGGTTATTATTGGCGCCAAAAAAGTTTAAGTTACGTTGTGCATCATACTTGGCGCCAAATTTTTTCATTTTTTCAATACCCCATTGATGTTTGCCTCTTGCCTTTTTCTCTATCAGAGGTCTATGCTATTTGCATTCTTTCCCATTCCTGAAACTGTCATATAAGGAAATAGATCATTTTGCTTTATATGTTGTTTTTGCTGTAAAATTGTAGAAATTATTTTGCCGAATGTCATTTGTAATAGTTGTCATGATAAACTTTTACATGCAGATAGTGTATCCATCAGTAATAGCACATTGCCAGTTGCAGTTCCTTCAACTTCTAATGTGCATGATATACCTGTGAATTTTAAAGAATTTGTTTCTGATTCTATCCTGAAGGCTTTGTCTGCATTTCCACCTTCTAATAAACGTAAAAGGTCTTTTAAAACTTCTCATTTAGTTGATGAAATTTCAAATGACCAACAACATAATAATTTATCCTCTTCTGATGAGGATCTATCTGATACAGAAGATCCTTCCTCAGACATTGACACTGACAAATCTACTTATTTATTTAAAAACAAAATTTATGCTTACCTGATAAATTTCTTTCTCTTGTGGTGTATCCAGTCCACGGGTTCATCCATTACTTGTGGGATATTCTCCTTCCCAACAGAAAGTTGTAAGTGGACACCCATAGCAGAGCTGTCTATATAGCTCCTCCCCTAACTGCCACCCCCAGTCATTCGACCGAAGACAAGCAAGAAAAAGGAGAAACTATAGGGTGCAGTGGTGACTGTAGTTTAAAAATTAAAAACACCTGCCTTAAAGTGACAGGGCGGGCTGTGGACTGGATACACCACAAGAGAAAGAAATTTATCAGGTAAGCATAAATTTTGTTTTCTCTTGTAAGGTGTATTCAGTCCACGGGTTCATCCATTACTTGTGGGATACCAATACCAAAGCTTTAGGACACGGATGAAGGGAGGGACAAGGCAGGAACTTAAACGGAAGGCACCACTGCCTGCAAGACCTTTCTCCCAAAAATAGCCTCTGAGGAAGCAAAAGTATCAAATTTGTAGAATGTAGAAAAGGTATGAAGCGAAGACCAAGTCGCCGCCTTACAAATCTGTTCAACAGAGGCCTCATTTTTAAAAGTCCATGTGGAAGCTATCGCTCTAGTGGAATGAGCTGGCCAGCAGTCTCATAAGCTAAACGGATTTTGCTTCTCAGCCAAAAAGAAAGAGAAGATGCCGAAGCCTTTTGGCCTCTCCTCTGTCCAGAGTAGACAACAAACAATGCAGATGTTTGACAAAAATCCTTAGTAGCTTGTAAATAAAACTTTAAAGCACGAACCACGTCAAGATTGTGTAATAGACGTTCCTGCTTTGAAGAAGGATTAGGACACAGTGACGGAACAACAATCTCCTGATTGATATTCTTATTAGATACCACCTTAGGAAGAAACCCAGGTTTGGTACGCAAAACTACCTTATCTGCATGGAAGATCAGATAAGGAGAATCACACTGTAAGGCAGATAACTCTGAAACTCTACGAGCCGAAGAGATAGCTACCAAAAACAGAACTTTCCAAGATAAAAGCTTGATATCTATGGAATGCAGAGGTTCAAACAGCACCCCTTGAAGAACTTTAAGAACTAAGTTTAGGCTCCATGGTGGAGCAACAGGTTTAAACACAGGCTTGATTCAAACTAAAGCCTGACAAAATGCCTGAACGTCTGGAACATTTGCCAGACACTTGTGTAGAAGAATAGACAGAGCAGAAATCTGTCCCTTTAAGGAACTAGCTGACAATCCCTTCTCCAATCCTTCTTGGAGAAAAGATAATATCCTAGGAATCCTGACTTTACTCCATGAATAACCCTTGGATTCACACCAATGAAGATATTTACACCATATCTTATAATAGATTTTCCTGGTGACAGGCTTTCGAGCATGAATTAAGGTATCAATGACCGACTCGGAGAAACCACGTTTTGATAAAATCCAGCATTCAATCTCCAAGCAGTCAGCTGCAGAGAAATAAGATTTGGATGTTTGAATGGACCTTTGAGTAGAAGGTCCTGCCTCAGCGACAGAGACCATGGTGGAAGGGTTGACTTGTCCACCAGATCTGCATACCAAGTCCTGTGTGGCCACACAGGTGCTATCAAAATCACCGAAGCTACAAAACTGGTAATGCCTGTCTAAGAAGGTGAACCTGAGGAACTGATGATCTTTGTGAATTGGAATGTGGAGATAAGCATCTTTTAAGTCCACGGTAGTCATATATTGACCCTCCTGGATCATAGGGAGGATGGTTCGGATAGTCTCCATCTTGAAGGATGGGACCCTGAGAAATTTGTTTAGGATCTTGAGATCCAAGATTGGTCTGAAAGTTCCCTCATTTTTGTGAACTATAAACAGATTTGAATAGAAGCCCCGCCCCTGTTCCTCCTTTGGAACTGGGTGGATCACTCCCATAACCAGTAGGTCTTGAACACAACGTAAGAATGCCTCTCTCTTTATCTGGTTTACAGATAATTGTGAGAGATGAAATCTCCCCTTGGGAGATGAAGCTTTGAAGTCCAGAAGATATCCCTGGGAAACAATCTCTAATGCCCAGGGATCCTAGACGTCTCTTGCCCAAGCCTGGGCGAAGAGGGAAAGTCTGCTCCCTACTAGATCCGGTCCCGGATCGGGGGCTAATCCTTCATTCTGTCTTAGAGGCAGCCGCAAGTTTCTTGGCCTGCCTTGTTCCAAGCCTGGTTAGGTCTCCAGACTGGTTTGGACTGGGCGAAATTTCCCTCTTGTTTTGCATTAGAGGAAACTGAAGCTGCGCCACTCTTGAAGTTTCGAAAGGAACGAAAATTATTCTGTTTGGTCCTTAACTTATTGGACCTATCCTGAGGAAGGGCGTGACCTTTTCCTCCAGTAACATCAGAAATGATCTCCTTCAGATCAGGCCCGAATAGGGTCTGTCCCATGAAGGGGATGTTAAGAAGCTTAGACTTTGAAGTAACGTCTGCTGACCAGGAGGACTTAAGCCATAGCGCCCTACGCACCAAAATGGCAAAACCTGAATTCTTAGCTGTTAGCTTGGCTAAATGAAAAATGGCATCAGAAATAAAGCAGTTAGCTAACTTAAGAGCTTTAATCCTGTCTAGAATATCGTCTAGCGGGGTCTCCACCTGTAGAGCCTCCTCAAGAGACTCAAACCAAAAAGCTGCTGCAGCAGTAACTGGGGCAATGCATGCAAGAGGCTGGAGAATAAAACCTTGATGTATAAAAATTTTCTTAAGGAGACCCTCCAATTTTTTATCCATAGGATCTAGGAAAGCACAACTGTCCTCGACGGGGATAGTTGTACGCTTAGCTAGGGTAGAGACTTCTCCCTCCACCTTAGGAACCGTCTGCCACGAGTCCCGTATGGCGGCATCTATGGGAAACATCTTTTTAAAAGCAGGAGGGGGAGAGAACAGTACACCTGGTCTATCCCATTCCTTAGTAATAATTTCCGAAAACCTCTTAGGGACTGGAAAAACATCAGTGTAAACAGGCACTGCAAAGTATTTGTCCATTTTACACAATTTCTCTGGAACCACAATGGGGTCACAGTCATCCAGAGTCACTAAAACCTACCTAAGCAATAAGTGGAGGTGTTCAAGCTTAAATTTAAATGCTGTCATTTCAGAATCAGACTGAAGTAACACCTTCCCTGAGTCTGAAATGTCACCCACAGATAGAAGCTCACCTGCCTCGGCTTCTGAGCATTGTGAGGGTATATCGGACATAGGCATTAAAGCATCAGAAAGCTCTGTATTAGTTCTAGCCCCAGAGCTGTCTCGCTTTCCTTGTAACCCTGGCAGTTTGGAGAATACCTCTGAGAGGGTAGCATTCATAACTGCCGCCATGTCCTGTAAGGTAAAAGAATTAGACGCGCTAGATGTACTTGGCGTCACTTGAGCGGGAGTTATAGGTTCTGACACATGGGGAGAGCTAGATGGCATAATCTCCCTCTTTTCAGTCAGAGAATCCCCTGGAGATAAATCTTTAAGCGCCATAATATGGTCTTTATAGTTTATAGAAATATCAGTACATTTGGTACACATTCTAAGAGGGGGTTCCACCATGGCTTCCAAACATATTGAACAAGGAGTTTCCTCTATGTCAGACATGTTTAAACAAACTAGTAATGAGACAAGCAAGCTTGGAAAACACTTTAATAAAGGTGAAACAGCAATTAAACAAAAACGTTACTGTGCCTTTAAGAGAAAAAAACTAGCACTTAAACTGCAAAACAGTGTAAAAATACAGTAAAATCTTTGAAATTTTTACAGTGTGTGTAAGGGACTAAAGCAAAATTGCACCCACTTGCAAATGGATGATTAACCCCTTAGGCCCCAAACCAGATTGAAAAACGTTAAAAAACGTTAAAAGTCAATTGAGCACCTTGCCACAGCTCTGCTGAGGCTCCTACCTGCCCTCAAATACGATTTTGTGCAGAAATAACCCCTTTGAAATGGTCCTCAGATGCCAGAGGACTCCTCTAGGGAAGCTGGATGTCTCAGTCTGAATTAAAACTGCGCAGTTAGAGTGCTAAAATAGGCCCCTCCCACCATGTACTGGATGCCAGAGGGGCCGTAAGAAAATACTCCTAGGAGTATCTGACTAGCCATGTGGAAACTAGGCCCCAAATAAAGACTTATCTCCCTCAGAGAAAAAAACATCCTATTTATGAAATCATGTAAACGTTTTGTCACTAAGTAATATGAGTATTAACATGAGTATTACCCTGTTTTGTATGCATGATCCCAGTCGCTGTTAAATCACTGCATCAGGCTTACCTCAAATACACAAGGCTCTGTCAGCATTTTCTAGAACTTATTCATCTCTCTAGAAATAAAAATACTGAACATACCTCAAAGCAGGTAATCTGCAGACCGTTCCCCCAACTGAAGTTTTCCCATATTCTTCAGTTATGTGTGAGAACAGCAATGGACCTTAGTTACAAACCGCTAAGATCATCAAACCTCCAGGCAGAATTCTTCTTCTAATTTCTGCCTGAGAGTAAAACAGTACAACGCCGGTACCGTTTAAAAATAAAAAATTAAAAAATAACTCTTGATTGAAGGTAAAACTACACTAAGTCACCACATATCTCTTGATACTTCCTTTCTTGTTGAGAGTTGCAAGAGAATGACTGGGGGTGGCAGTTAGGGGAGGAGCTATGTAGACAGCTCTGCTGTGGGTGTCCTCTTGCAACTTCCTGTTGGGAAGGAGAATATCCCACAAGTAATGGATGAACCCATGGACTAGATACACCTTACAAGAGAAATATGCGTTCTTTATTAAAAGAAGTGTTAATTACTTTGGATATTGAGGTAACCAGTGCTCTTGACGTTCAGACTAATAAACGTTTAAATGCTGTTTTTAAACCTCCTGTGTTTTCTCCAGGGGTTTTTCCTATTCCTGAGGCTATTTCTGATATGATTTCTAAGGAATGGAATAAGCCAGGTACTTCTTTTATTCCTTCTTCAAGGTTTAAAAAATTGTATCCTTTACCAGCAAAATCTATAGAGTTTTGGGGAGAAAAAAACAAAAGTTAATGGGGCTATTTCTACTCTTGCTAAACGTACCACTATTCCTATGGAAGATAGTACTTCCTTTAAGGATCCTTTAGATAGGAAGCTTGAATCTTATCTAAGGAAGGCCTATTTATATTCAGGTCATCTTCTCAGACCTGCAATTTCTTTGGCTGATGTTGCGGCTGCATCAACTTTCTGGTTGGAGAATTTAGCGCAACAGGAATTGGATTCTGACTTATCTAGCATTATTCGCTTACTGCAATATGCTAATCATTTTATTTGTGATGCCATTTTTTATATTATCAAAATTGATGTTAGAAGCTTTGTGGCTTAAATCTTGGAATGCTGATATGACATCTAAATCTAGATTACTATCTCTTTCTTTCCAAGGTAATAATTTATTTGGTTCTCAGTTGGATTCTATTATTTCAACTGTCACTGGGGGAAAGGGAGTTTTTCTGCCTCAGGATAAAAAACCTAAGGGTAAATCTAAGGCTTCTAACCGTTTTTGTTCCTTTCATCAGAATAAGGAACAAAAACTTAATCCTCCCCCCAAGGTATCTGCTTCCAATTGGAAGCCTTCCTCAAATTGGAATAAATCTAAGCCATTTAGGAAACCAAAGTCAGCCCCTAAGTCCGCATGAAGGTGCGGCCCTCATTCCAGCTCAGCTGGTAGGGGGCAGATTAAGGTTTTTCAAGGATATTTGGATAAAATTTGTCCAAAATCAATGGATTCAGAGCTTGTGTCTCAAGGGTATAGAATAGGATTCAGAGTAAGACCTCCTGTGAGAAGATTTTTTCTCTCACGTATCCCAGTAAATCCAGTTAAAGCTCAGGCTTTCCTGAAGTGTGTTTCAGACCTGGAGTCTTCAGGGGTAATCATGCCAGTTCCTTTTTAGGAACAAGGTTTGGGGTTTTATTCAAATCTATTCATTGTCCAAAAAAGGAAAATTTATTCAGACCAGTTCTGGATCTGAAAATTTTGAATCGTTATGTAAGAGTACCAACTTTCAAGATGGTGACTATAAGGACTATTCTGCCTTTTGTTCAGTGAGGACATTATATGTCCACAATAGACTTGCAGTATGCATACCTTCATATTCCGATTCTTCCAGAACATTATCAGTTTCTGAGATTCTCTTTTCTAAACAAGCATTACCAATTTGTTGCTCTTCCATTTGGCCTAGCAACAGCTCCAAGAATCTTTTCAAAGGTTCTGGGTGCCCTACTCTCTGTAATCAGAGAACAGGGTATTGCTGGGTTTCCTTATTTGGACGATATCTTGGTACTAGTGGTCTCAGTCATTCCCTTCAGTGGCTATGTGCATGGAAGTTTTAGGTCTCATGACTGCAGCATCGGACGTGATCCCCTTTGCTCGTTTTCACGAGACCTCTACATCTTTGTATGCTGAACCAATGGTGCAGGGATTATACAAAGATATCACAATTAATATCCTTAAATCCCAATGTACGACACTCTCTGACGTGGTGGATAGATCACCATTGTTTAGTTCAAGGGGCTTCTTTTGTTTGGCCAACCTGGATTGTGATCCCAACAGATGCGAGTCTTTCAGGTTAGGGAGCTGTTTGGGGATCTCTGACAGCACAAGGGGTTTGGAAATTTCAAGAGGCGAGATTACCAATAAATATTTTAGAACTCCGTGCAATTCTCAGAGCTCTTCAGTTTTGGCCTCTTTTAAAGAGAGACCCGTTCATTTGTTTTCAGACAGACAATATCACAACAGTGGCATATGTCAATCATCAGGGTGGGAGTCACAGTTCCCAAGCTATGAAATAAGTATCTCGGATACTTGCTTGGGCAGAATCCAGCTCCTGTCTAATCTCTGCGGTGCATATCCCAGGTGTAGACAATTGGGAGGCGGATTATCTCAGCCGCCAGACTTTACATCCAGGGGAGTGGTCTCTCCATCCAGATGTGTTTTCTCAGATTGTTCAGATGTGGGGTCTTCCAGAGATAGATCTCATGGCCTCTCATATAAACAAGAAACTTCCCAGATACCTGTCCAGGGATGCTCATGCGGAAGCAGTGGATGCGCTGACATTTCCTTGGTGTTATCATTATGCTTACATTTTCCCGCCTCTAGTTCTTCCAAGATTGTTTTCCAAAATCATCATGGAACAATCATTTGTGTTGCTGGTGGCTCCAGCATGGCCACACAGGTTTTGGTATGTGGATCTGGTTCGGATGTCCAGTTGCCCGCCTTGGCAACTTCCGTTACGGCCAGACCTACTATCTCAAGGTCCATTTTTCCATCAGGATCTCAAATCATTAAATTTGAAGGTATGGAAATTGAACGCTTAGTACTAAGTCATAGAGGTTTCTCTGACTCAGTGATTAATACTATGTTACAAGCTCGTAAATCTGTCTCTAGAAAGATTTATTATAGAGTTTGGAAGACTTACATTTCATGGTGTTCTTCTCATAAATTCTCTTGGCATTCTTTTATAATTCCTAGAATTTTACAGTTTCTTCAGGATGGTTTGGATAAGGGTTTGTCTGCAAGTTCCTTGAAAGGACAAATCTCCGCTCTTTCTGTTTTATTTCACAGAAAGATTGCTATACTTCCTGATATACACTGTTTTGTACAGGCTTTAGTTCATATTAAGCCTGTCATTAAATCAATTTCTCCTCCTTGGAGTCTTAATTTGGTTCTGAAGGCTTTACAGGCTCCTCCATTTGAACCCATGCATTCTTTGGACATTAAACTACTTTCTTGGAAAGTGTTGTTCCTTTTGGCCATCTCTTCTGCTAGAAGAGTTTCTGAGCTATCTGCTCTTTCTTGTGAGTCTCCTTTTCTGATTTTTCATCAGGATAAGGCAGTTTTGCAGACTTCTTTTCAATTTTTACCTAAGGTTGTGAATTCTAACAACATTAATAGAGAAATTGTTGTCCCTTCCTTATGTCCTAATCCTAAGAATTCTTTGGAAAGATCCTTACATTCTTTGGATGTGGTAAGAGCTTTGAAATATTATGTGGAAGCTACTAAAGATTTCAGGAAGACTTCCAGTCTATTTGTTTTATTTTCTGGTCCTAGGAAATGTCAGAAGTCTTCTGCTATTTCCTTGGCTTCTTGGTTGAAACTTTTGATTCATCAAGTTTATTTGGAGTCGGGTCAGGCCCCGCCTCAGAGAATTACAGCTCATTCTACTAGATCAGTCTTCACTTCGTGGGCTTTTAAGAATGAAGCTTCAGTTGATCAGGTTTGCAAAGCAGCAACTTGGTCCTCTTTGCATACATTTACTAAATTCTACCGTTTTGATGTATTTGCTTCTTCGGAAAGAGTTTTTGGTAGAAAAGTTGTTCAGGCAGCTGTTTCAGTTTGATTCTTCTGCTTTTGAGTTAAGTTTTTTTCTTTCAATTATGAAAATAAACTTACTTTTTTGGGTTGTGGATTAATTTTTTCAGCGGAAAATGGCTGTTTTTATTTTATTCCCTCCCTCTCTAGTGACTCTTGAGTGGAGATCCACATCTTGGGTATTGCTATCCCATACGTCACTAGCTCATGGACTCTTGCCAATTACATGAAAGAAAACATAATTTATGTAAGAACTTACCTGATAAATTAATTTCTTTCATATTGGCAAGAGTCCATGAGGCCCACCCTTTTTTATGGTGGTTATGATTTTTTGTATAAAGCACAATTATTTCCAAATTTCTTTTGTTGATGCTTTCTACTCCTTTCTTTATCACCCCACTGCTTGGCTATTCATTAAACTGAATTGTGGGTGTGGTGAGGGGTGTATTTATAGGCATTTTGAGGTTTGGGAAACTTTGCCCCTCCTGGTAGGATTGTATATCCCATACATCACTAGCTTATGGACTCTTGCCAATATGAAAGAAATGAATTTATCAGGTAAGTTCTTACATAAATTATGTTTTTGTTCAGGCTTTTGGTTGGTATCAAGCCTGTTAAGTTTAAATTTAATTTCTCCTTTTTTGGAGTCTTAATTTGGTTTAAGGATTTTGTAGGCTCTTTCTTTTGAGCTTATATTTTCTTTGAGGATTATTTACTTTCTTAGAAAGTGTTGTTTCTCTTGGCTATCTCTTCTGCTAGAAGAGTTTCTGATTTATCAGCCCTCTCTTGTGTGTCTCCTTATCTAATTTTTCATCTAGATAAGTTGTTTTGTGGACTTCTTTATTTTTTCTCTTCCTAAGGTTATGAATTTGAACAACTTTAGTACAGAAATTGTTTCTTCTTTGTGTCATAATCCTAAAGAATTATTTGAGAGTTCTTTACATCCTTTGGATGTGGTAAGAGCTTTATAATTCTATATTAAGGTTACTAGAATTTCAGAAGACTTCTAGTCTATTGGTTGTTTTTCTGGTTCCAGAAAAGGTTAGAAAGCCTCTGCCATTTCTTTGGCATCCTGGTTAAAGCTTTTGTTTCTCAGGCTTATTTGGAGGCAGGGCAGGGCAGGCTCCGTCTCTGAGATTTACAGCTCATTCTACTAAGTTCAGTCACCATTTCTTGGGCTTTTTCAGAATGAAGCTTTGTTTGATCAATTTGCAAAGCAGTAATTTGGTCTTCTTTGCATACTTTTATTGTTTTTACCATTTTGATGTATTTTGCTTCTTCTGAAGCAGTCTTTGGTAGAAAAGTTCTTCAGGCAGCTGTCTAAATTTGATTCTACTGCTTTTGATTTAATTTTTTTTCAGTCCACAAACCCTGTGCTTTCAGGGAATTCCAGACTGCACCCCAGCCCAATAGGCTGGTGTCCGTCGTCACTATGACCCATGCTGGCCTGTGGAAACACATTCCCTGGGACAGATGATCCTGTGACAACCACCAAAGAAGAGAGTCTCTGGTCTCTTGATCCAGATTTATCTGAGGAGATAAATCTGAATAATCCCCATTCCACTGTTTGAGCATGCATAGTTGCAGTGGTCTGAGATGCAAGCGAGCAAATGGAACTATGTCCATTGCCGCTACCATTAGTCCGATTACCTCCATACACTGAGCCACTGACGGCCGAGGAATGGAATGAAGAGCTCGGCAGGTGGTTAAAATCTTTGATTTCCTGACCTCCGTCAGAAAATTTTTCATGTCCACCAAATCTATCAGAGTTCCCTGGAATGGAACTCTTGTGAGAGGGATAAGTGACCTCTTTTTTACGTTCACCTTCCACCCGTGAGATCTTAGAAAAGCCAACACGATGTCCGTGTGAGATTTGGCTAGTTGGTAAGTCGACGCCTGAATTAAGATATCGTCCAGATAAGGCGCCACTGCTATGCCCCGCGGCCTTAGAACCGCCAGAAGGGACCCTAGCACCTTTGTACAAATTCTGGGAGCTGTGGCCAACCCGAAGGGAAGAGCAACAAACTGGTAAGGCGAACCAGAGGAACTGGTGATGATTTTGTGGATAGGGATGTGCAGATACGCATCCTTTAACTCAACGGTGGTCATATAGTGACCCTCCTGGATCATTGGTAAAATAGTCCGAATGGTCTCCATCTTGAAGGATGGGACTCTGAGGAATTTGTTTAGGATCTTGAGATCTAAAATTGGTCTGAAGGTTCCCTCTTTTTTGGGAACCACAAACAGATTGGAGTAGAACCCCTGCCCCTGTTCTGTTTTCAGAACTGGGCAGATCACTCCCATGGTATATAGGTCTTCTACACAGCGTAAGAACTCTCTTTTTGTCTGGTTTACAGACAATTGAGAAAGATGGAATCTCCCCCTTGGAGGAGAGTCTTTGAAATCTAGAAGATACCCCTGGGTTACGATTTCTAAAGCCCAGGATTCCTGAACGTCTCTTGCCCAAGCCTGAGCAAGGAGAGAAAGTCTGCCCCCTACTAGATCCGGTCCTGGATCGGGGGCTACCCCTTCATGCTGTCTTGGTGGCAGCAGCGGGCTTCTTGGCCTGTTTACTTTTGTTCCAAGTCTGGTTAGCTCTCCAGACTGACTTGGATTGAGCAAAATTCCCCTCTTGCTTTGCAGCAGGGGAAGAGGTAGAGGGACCACCTTTGAAGTTTTGAAAGGAAGAAAATTATTTTGTTTGGTCCTCATCTTATTTGTCTTATCCTGAGGAAGGGCATGGCCTTTCCCTCCAGTGATGTCTGAAATGATCTCTTTCAGATCAGGCCCAAATAGGGTCTTACCCTTGAAAGGGATGGCTAAAAGCTTAGATTTTGATGACACATCAGCAGACCAGGACTTAAGCCATAACGCTCTACGCGCTAAAATGGCAAAACCTGAATTCTTTGCAGCTAATTTAGCCAGTTGAAAAGCGGCATCTGTAATGAAAGAATTAGCTAGCTTGAGAGCCCTAATTCTATCCAGAATATCATCTAATGGGGTCTCAACCTGAAGAGCCTCCTCCAGAGCCTTGAACCAAAAAGCAGCTGCAGTAGTTACGGGAACAATGCACGCTATAGGTTGGAGAAGAAAACCCTGATGAACAAATATTTTCTTTAGGAGACCCTCTAATTTTTTATCCATAGGATCTTTGAAAGCACAACTGTCCTCAATAGGTATAGTTGTACGCTTAGCCAGGGTAGAAATAGCTCCCTCCACCTTAGGGACCGTCTGCCACGAGTCCCGCATGGTGTCTGATATGGGAAACATTTTCTTAAAAGTAGGAGGGGGAGCGAACGGAATACCTGGTCTATCCCACTCCTTAGTAACAATGTCTGAAATCCTCTTAGGGACCGAAAAAACATCAGTGTAAGCAGGAACCTCTAGAAATCTGTCCATTTTACACAATTTCTCTGGAACTACAATAGGGTCACAATCATCCAGAGTCGCTAAAACCTCCCTGAGCAATAAGTGGAGGTGTATTAGTTTAAATTTAAAAGCCGTCATATCTGAGTCTGTCTGAGGGAACATCTTTCCTGAATCAGAAATCTCTCCCTCAGACAGCAAATCCCTCACCCCCAACTCAGAACATTGTGAGGGTACATCGGATATGGCTAATAAAGCGTCAGAGGGCTCAGCATTTGTTCTCACACCAGACCTACTGCGCTTCCCCTGCAACCCAGGCAGCTTAGATAAAACCTCTGCGAGGGTAATATTCATAACTGCGGCCATATCTTGCAGGGTGAAAGAATTAGACGCACTAGAAGTACTTGGCATCGCTGTGCGGCCGTTAATGGTTGTGACACTTGTGGAGAATTAGATGGCATAACCTGATTCCCTTCTGACTGAGAATCATCCTGCGACATACTTTTAGTAGCTAAAATATGTTCTTTGCAATTTATTGACCTTTCAGTGCATGAGGGACACATTCTAAGTGGGGGTTCCACAATGGCTTCTAAACATATTGAACAAGGACTTTCCTCAATGTCAGACATGTTGAACAGGCTAGTAATGTCTACAAACAAGCATGAAAACACTTTATTTAGTGAAAAAAACAACAATCTTAAAAAACGGTACTTCGCCTTTAAGAGAAAAAAAGCATACACCTTCTGCAAAACTGCTTTAAAATGCACCAAATTTTTCAAATTTTTGATAGCAGATACAATAAATATGTGTAGTTAAGTTTGCCCCACAAGAAATTTTAACATTTAACCCTTTATTGTGCAAACCGGATTGAATTAAGGCCTAAATCCGCAAAAAACACCCCCAACACCTTGCCACAGCCCTGCTGTTGCGCCTACCTGCCCTCAGGGATTGTAAATATGGGGTTAAAGCTTCGATTTGGCCCAAAACATACACAAGGGCCCTCAGGAGTTGGAGCTTGCTGCTTGCTGAGTGAAAACAACTGCGCATCTGAAGCGCGAAAATAGGCCCTGCCCATCTCATTCGATGTCTCTACAGCCTCAAAGAACCGCACCAGAGCGGTTTTAAACTAGCCATGTGGGTTCTGAGACGCAAAAAAAGCCAAGTGTACCCTCAATAAAGTTGCCCAAAAAACGTTATTGCCCACAAAATTAACAGCCCTCCCAGTTCAGAAAACGTTTGCCCACAAACATTCAAAACTCAGTGTCAACCATTTTTTAAATTATAAAAAATGAAGAGAAATAGAGGGGCCCCTCATGTGTGGTATCATCAGTAGAAAACGTAAAATGGAAAAAATAAAACCAAATGAGTACTCACATACTCCAAAAGCACACTTATGTGCTGGTAGGGGCAGGCTGCAGAATTGTAAAGGTGTGACAGCTCATCCGTTCGACAGTGCTCTTAGCGTTAGGTGCTGGTACTACAGTGGAGACACAAGATCCAGGCACCACATGTGCAGACTATTAATGGTACAACCAATAGTGATTTCTTAGTATAGAGGGTACTCACATACTCCAGGAGCACACCAATGTGCTTGTAGAAGAGGGCTGCAGATTTAGGAAGGTGTGGCAGCTCACCCAAACGGATGGTATCTTAGTAGTTGGTGGAACAAGGTATATAGTAGTCCCAATGTGCTGGCTCAGATGGCAAGCTGATCTCTTGTATATCAGTACAGGCAGATGGTGGGTAAGAAGAAATCCACTCAGTGAATAAAATATCCAAATTTATTAAAAACAAAAAATAATAAAAACACAGTAGTTGCTATTTAAAAGTGGATAATGGGTATCCAATATTACCCCAGTAGTTGCAACGCGTTTCTCGGTTCGCAGATCGTTTCATCAGGCATAAAAAACATTACTACCCACCTCTGCCTTATATACCTTACTAACAAACATTTTACCTCCCTTCAGTGGGTTGTCTTTCTCAATTGATTAATGAAGTACACCTGTGTGGACTAATCCAAATCTCTGAATTAGGTATAGAACGTAACTCTCATATATATAGAAAAATGCTATGTTTGCAATTTTCAATATGCACTATGCATTATTGTCATTTTCCAATATAAAACCAAAACAGCGTTTATTTACATTTGCCCATTATAGCTGATATAAATGAAAAGTTCCCAAACAGTGGAGGAGAACAGGTAAAAAGCCCCCGTGATATTAATGGAAGGTTCTACCTTTTCATTGTCTGCTATAGATGTACGTGTAACATGAGTAATAAAGGCTTTCATATCGATATGAGTGCAAGTTTTAACAATCACATTATTTACCTACTCAAATCTGCTTCTAATAACACAAAAGTCTATCTAGCTCTTATTTAATTTCTCAACATGTCCAAATCGTGAGCAAAATCTAAATTGTATGTTTATGTTTCAAGAAGCGTGGATTCTCCTATTATGTTATGTTATTGGTCGCGGTTGCGTGACATGGAGGTTAGTTTCCTCTCACCTGTCAAATCGTCATTGCTCAGTGTGTTATCTTACAAGGTGCAGAACAAAGTTAACGCCTCCTGAATTGTTCAGATTTGACAGCACGTAGATCGCTTGTAAGCAACCTAAGTATCGCAAATCAAATACACGGTGGAAAAGATCTCCGGCCAGAGATGTAACAATACTCCCTAGTTCCGAAAATTGCAAGCCGTCTCATTAGCCTATAATTGTCATTATCCGTTGCCATCCAATATGTGGACTTAATAAAAAATAATAATAAACTGTAATCTTAGAGACTATGATGTTTAGCTAAATATTATTGATAGCCTCTTTGGTATATTTCTTTCTTCTAATATTGTCATGTGTATTTGCATTATCTCATATATAAAAAAAGCTCTTTCTCTCAATTGCCGTCGATAGTGGGTGTGTTTGAACTAGCCAATCACTATCTTTTTACAGGCTCAGTTCAAATTTGTTAGTGATTAGTTGAAGTGCCGGTTTTTTATTGGCAGCAGAAATAGTGACAATGTATCTCAATATCTACATTGTTTGACATGTTTGTACTCTTGTTATGAATTAAAAAGTGCAGTGATTGTATCACCTATACCCTTTAGTAAATTACGAAGTTATAATGGGTACACACATTGGGGGGTAGTTATCAAGCCGTCAACCTCAAATACGCTGGAATTCCGCAGCGTATTTGTGGCGAGGCTGATTCGCCTTAGTTATCAAAGGCTACAGACCGGCAAAAGTAGAATTTTGTGACGTAAACTTCGATCCGCCGGACTCCGTCCGACACAGATCGATTCTTACGTCACTCCAGATGTGTGCGGCACAATCTCACTACTTTTGCTAGTTATCAAAAAACTAGCAGGTACGCTCGGCACTTTTATGGCCCAGCGTACCTGGTTTTCAAACCGCCAGCCTGGAGGCGGCGGATCCCATAGCAATCAATGGGAGTCTGACCATAGTGAAAGTACAAGTTCGCTGCTGACAGACATCCCATTGATTTCTATGGGAGCTGTCTACACCTAACACCCTAACATGTACCCCGAGTCTAAACACCCCTAATCTGTCCCCCCTACACCGCCGCAAGTAAATAAATGTATTACCCCCTAATCCGCCGCTCCCGGAGCCCACCGACACTATAATAAATATGTTAACCCCTAAACCGCCGCTCCCGGAGCCCACCGCAAGCTACTCTATACATATTAACCCCTAAACCGCCACTCCCGGAGCCCACCGCCAACTACATTATACCTAGTAACTCCTATCCTGCCCCCCCTACACCGTCGCCACCTATAATAAATTTATTAACCCCTATCCTGCCCCCCACTACACCGCCGCCACTGTAATAAAATTATTAACCCCTAAACCTAAGTTTAACACTAACCCTAACACCCCCCTAACTTAAATATTAATTAAATAATAAATAAGTTAATCCTATTTAAAATTAAATACTTACCTGTAAAATAAACCCTAATATAGCTACAATATAAATAATAATTATATTGCAGGTACCTTTCAATTTATTTTAACTAGGTACAATAGCTATTAAATAGTTATTAACTATTTAATAGCTTACCTAGCTAAAATAAAGAGAAATTTACCTGTAAAATAAAAACTAACCTAAGTTACAATTACACCTAACACTACACTATACTTTAATAAATTATTCCTATTTAAAACTAAATACTTACCTGTAAAATAAACCCTAATATAGCTACAATATAATTAATAATTACAATGGAACAGCCAATAGAATGCAAGCTCAATCTGATTGGCTGATTGGATCAGCCAATCGGATTGAACTTGAATCTGATTGGCTGATTCCATCAGCCAATCAGATTTTTCCTACCTTAATTCCGATTGGCTGATAGAATCCTATCAGCCAATCGGAAATGAAGGGACGCCATCTTGGATGACGTCCCTTAAAGGAGCCTTCATTCATCGGTAGTTCGTCGGGAAAGAAGGATGTTCCGCGTCGGCGGGATGAAGATTCAAGACCCGGCTTCGACGATGACCTCGCCCGGATAGAAGACTTCTTCAGCGCCTCTTGGAAGATTACCTCGCCCGGATGGAAGATTTCTTCAGCGCCGCTTGGAGGATCACTTCATCGGATGGAAGATTTCTTCAGCGCCCCTTGGAGGATAACTTCTGCCGGTCCGGATGTCCTCTTCAGGTCCATCGTGGCTCGGCTGAGTGAAGACAACTAAAGGTAGGATGATCTTCAGGGGATTAGTGTTAGGTTATTTTAAGGGGGGTTTGGGTTAGATTAGGGGTATGTGGGTGGGGGGTTTTAATGTTGGGGGGGTTGTATTTTTCTTTTACTGGCAAAAGAGCTGAACTCTTTGGGGCATGCCCCCACAAAAGGCCCTTTTAAGGGCTGGTAAGGTAAAAGAGCTTTGAACTTTTTTAATGTAGAATAGGGTAGGGCATTTTTTTATTTTGGGGGGGGTTTGTTATTTTATTAGGGGGCTTAGATTAGGTGTAAGTAGCTTAAAATTGTTGTAATATGTTTTTAAATGTTTGTAACTTATTTTTTTTATTTTTTGTAACTTAGCTTTTTTTATTTTTTGTACTTTAGTTAGTTTATGTAATTGTATTTAATTGTAGTTATTTGTAGGTAGTTTATTTAATTTATTTAATGATAGTGTAGTGTTAGGTTTAATTGTAACTTAGGTTAGTTTTTATTTTACAGGTAAACTTCTCTTTATTTTAGCTAGGTAAGCTATTAAATAGTTAATAACTATTTAATAGCTATTGTACCTAGTTAAAATAAATTGAAAGATGCCTGTAAAATAAAAATAAATCCTAAGATAGCTACAATATAATTATTATTTATATTTTTGTTATATTAGGGTTTATTTTATAGGTAAGTATTTAGTTTTAAATAGGATTAACTTAGTTAATAAAAGAAATATTATTTAGATTTATTTAATTAATATTTAAGTTAGGGGGTGTTAGGGTTAGTGTTAGACTTAGGTTTAGGGGTTAATAACTTTATTACAGTGGCGGCGGTGTAGTGGGGGGCAGGATAGGGGTTAATAAATTTATTATAGGTGGCGACGGTGCAGGGGGGGCAGGATAGGGGTTAATAAGTTTATTATAGGTGGTGACGGTGTAGGGGGGGCAGGATAGGGGTTCATAAATTTAATATAGATTGCGGCGGGTTCAGGGAGCGGCGGTTTAGGGGTTAAACTATTTTTTTATTTGCGGCGAGGTGCGGGATCAGCAGGATAGGGGTTAATAACTTTATTATAGAGGGCGACGGTATAGGGGGGGCAGGATAGGGGTTACTAGGTATAATGTAGGTGGCAGCGGTGTCTGGGAGCGGCGGTTTAGGGATTAATACATTTATAAGACGTGCGGCGGGGTCTAGGAGCGGCGGTTTAGGGGTTAATACATTTATAAGACTTGCGGCAGGGTCTAGGAGCTGCGGTTTAGGGGTTAGTAACTTTATTTAGTTGCAGGGGGCTCCGGGGGCGCCGGTATAGGGGGTAGAACAGTGTAGTTTAGTGTGAGTGCTTAGTGACAGGCTAGCAAGAAAACTATCAAACAGCCGAAGAGCAGCGAGATCGGATGAGTGATAACTCTCACAGTCCGCTGCTCATCGCCCCGCTGCTTTTTGACAGCTTTTTTTGATAACTTAGGCGTATTTTTTCAGGTCCGCGGTGGCGAAGGTAGGCGAGCTTAGGCGGGCGTATTGGGCCGGCGAAGGCAGGAAAGTTGACACGTTGATAACTACCCCCCATTATCTATAGTATATGAATATAGATTGCTGTATGCAAATGTTTCCATGAATTACATTAATAATGATCCGAAGTCCTAGACTAATGATGATATGAGACATCGTAAAGATACCCCCATCGGAGATTTTCAAAAAGATAGTGTAATTTATAAATAGACAGTGTATGGCTCATAGACTTAACGGCATTTCAGTGCACAGAGAAGGAATCTACACTGTTACATTTTTGAGTTAAGGAACACATACTTTAGATTCCTTCTCTGTGCACTGAAATGCCGTTAAGTCTATGAGCCATACACTGTCTATTTATAAATTACACTATCTTTTTGAAAATCTCCGATGGGGGTATCTTTACGATGTCTCATATCATCATTAGTCTAGGACTTCGGATCATTATTAATGTAATTCATGGAAACATTTGCATACAGCAATCTATATTCATATACTATAGATAATGGGGGGTAGTTATCAACGTGTCAACTTTCCTGCCTTCGCCGGCCCAATACGCCCGCCTAAGCTCGCCTACCTTCGCCGCCGCGGACCTGAAAAAATACGGCTAAGTTATAAAAAAAAGCTGTCCAAAAGCCGCGGGGCGATGAGCAGCGGACTGTGAGAGTTGCCTAATTTATATATAAATAATCTTTTTTTGCTGCTATGTCCTATTTCTATATCTTGATAGATTTTGCATATGCAGGATTGATGTCTATTTTGCTCATTTTGTTCTATACACTTTTTCTACAAGAGCACATTTTCTATATTTTGTTCATTTTGTTATTTATACTTTTTCTATAAATGAATGTTAATCATTGCAACAGAATGGTGGTGTGTATACATACATATAGCAAAATATGAGCTCTAGGACCTAGGGTTGATCTTATTATTGTTTGTTGTGTTAGACAATTACTCTGACAGGTTCAGTGTCTCATTAGATACAATTGTGTGATGTCATGAAGGAGTATCCTCATTTGAATATGTTTTAACCAATAGGGGGTTTACACACCCTTTTTAAATCAAGCAAGCTCATTGAGTGTTCTTTAGCAGTAGTGATTACGGCACAACGCCGAAACGCGTATACTGTCATATTTCACTTGTATCTTTGTACCTCCATGAACTTTTTAATGCCTATGCATCAATAAAAGCTACGTTTTATTTTATCTCAACGTTGCTGCTCATTGCTCTTTCTTTCTGGTTGGATTTCTAATGCCCTCAAGAGCAGCAACACTTCCTAAGTGGCAAGCCGTGGAGTCGGCTGTTTGGTGAGAGAATTCACAACATTGAGATCTGGAGATTTGCATTGGCCCAGACGCACAAGCCCACGGATGCACCTCCTGTTTCCAGCTCCCCCATTGATTCACAGAGTATTGCGGTCATTTCCGGTTTTGACGGCTCCAGAGAAGCTAGCGGCTGCACATCGGTGCAGCGTTTCTTTACCGGGACCCACTGTGACGAAGCCTGGTCTTCGCAGGGACGACTGGAGAATAAAGGATAGATAAGTAGCAGCTGAGGTGCGGGGCGGTCGAGTGACAGCATCTGTAACAGAGCCTGGACTTCGAAAGGACAGATCGGTGAGTGCACTGAGCCGGCTTATAAATACAGACATATTATATATTACTTGGCAGGTACTGTTTCCTTTAATTGCACAAGGGATTTATTCTTCCCATTGCCATCGTGGACATTTGATAGCAACAGCAATTAGTATCCACATGAAGGAGCAGCTTCCCAGCTGATATGGAACATTTTTACTTGCTTTCTGTATATGTTGTTCTTAATTGAATTAACACTCACTATCTACCACACTGAGTGATTTCTAAGCCCCATTTGTCTCTTGCTCATCCTGCTATTTGGTTTATTTATTTTTCATATAGTGCTATTGGGCAGCACTGCGGGTTTGAGTTTAGAAGATTTATTGGAAGTTGTTTTATTATGACACAACAACAATTCTATTCACTGATACCCGTTGGTCCTAGGGATGAACTTCCAACTGAACTAGCTAAAATATTTTCAACAAATAAATCTGATCTTGCACTTACAGACTTGTTCCAAGAAATGGATAAATTGTGTACTAAAGAGACCAGATTGCAGTGGGATATATGGACACTGGGGAAATATTTAGATATGAAGATGATACCCAGAGGTCTTAGAATCTCTAAATATCCCACTTTTGAAACCGATGACACTGAGTTCATAGATAATTGGAACACTATATTAAATGAATGTTCTGTAAGATTAATGATTTTGTTGATGGCATATAAAAACAAATTGTTGAATGATTTAAGAGAGAATATTAACACCATCCAAGTTGAGCTTAATACACGCAAACATGAAATTGATTACCCTAGGTTTGATGAGGTATTGAGGAAGTCTATGGCCAATATTAAAACCACGGTTATGAATACTAAACATGTTAAATATCTACGTGATCAGGCCGATTATGATACTGATACCATACATGTGTGGAATAGGACACAGAGGTTTCATACTCGCAGACAGCATAACAGAAACAGGAGCAGGGGTAGGTCACGCAATAGGAATCATAGATCTAATAGCAGCCAACGTGTTACTTTTTCAGATAGTGATGTGGAGTCTGGGGATGATAAATATATCACAGACACTGAACATTCAAGTGAAACAAGACCTGGCATTCTGAAAAACACTACCACACAGAAGGCACAGACACCATATATAAGCACAGGACAGTCTGTTAAATCTAAAAATACTAGCAATACAAACACTCAAATTGTACCAGCTCACAATCAAATAGATTTACAACAGGCACAAATCCCCCATACGAGTAATACATTAGTGGATCAGGTTTTTCCCAAAGCCCCCATGAACCCCAAGGGGGGAGGGAACACACAGAAAGCTCAAAATCGTTACCCCTCAAGGGCTTTGAAAGGAACCAACAACAAATATGCACCTTCAGTGTGATTAATTTATCCAGCATTGTCTTGAGTGATTCACAAGTCAAACTTTTAAGTCTAGGATTAGGCTTTGTACCACTTGCTAGATTTGACTTATTCAAGACGATGTTGGACATTAATCGATTAGTCCGTAATATAACATTGAAAAAACATTTTTCTGACACAGAGCAAGACATCTTACCCACCCCAGCTGACTCTACTGGCTCCAAAATCACAAGGGTAATCTTAAACAGTGACCTTACGTTTTCTGAAACTTGTGATATAATTACCTTGGATTCTATGGATAGGGAGAGCACAGCTGACATGGGCACAGCACATATTGACAAATTTGTTGGCTATAAAAACCCTCTACGTTTTATCCTGTCCACAGCAGAGGCCCCCTTGTAGAAAAATTCTATAATAGGGTAGAGAAGGACCTCAGGGACCTGGCTCTCCAGGGCAAAAAATCTCCTGACAATTTATCACGTTCAGAGAGAATAGCCCTAGAAGAGTTAAAGGATAATGATCAAATTGTGATACGTAATGCTGATAAGGGGGGCTCTGTTGTGGTTATGGATACTGCGTACTATAAGAATGAGGCCTTGCGTCAATTGAACGACCCCATACAGTACACACTCCTCAATACTAATCCCACGAAACGTTTTCAGGGAGAACTTATGCACCTTCTGGATGATGGTTTGGAAAAAGGTTTTCTGGATAGAAATACCTTTGATTATTTATACATTGAGTTTCCGGTTACTCCTGTATTCCACCATCTCCCGAAGGTGCATAAGTCCCTGGAAAATGTCACTGGTCGTCCCATAGTTAGTGGGATTGGATCCCTTTTTGAACATCTTTCAGAGTGGCTTGATGCCATTCTGTGCCCTCTGGTTAAAGCTCTACCGAGCTATTTACAGGACACTAAACATGTTCTGAGGGTTATGGAAGGCCTGTCTTGGGATTCTTTGTGCAACTGGTTAACTATAGATGTCACTGCTTTATACTCTTCAATACCCCATACATCTGGCCTTGAGGCTATGGATTACATGCTGACACATTATTCTAATTTGGATACTGATTTCAAAAGATATGTGATTGAGGTCACAGCATTTCTTTTAAGCCACAACTATTTTGAGTTTGAGGGGGTTTTCTATCTCCAGAGATGTGGGACAGCTATGGGTGCGAAATTCGCACCCTCTTACGCCAACCTATACATGGGTTGGTGGGAGCTGTCCCACATCTATGGAGATGGAAACCCCTTCAGACAGAGCATTGCATATTACGGTCGCTTTATCGACGACCTGCTGTTAATTTGGCAAGGCAATGCTGGAGATTTGATAAGTTTTTTGGCTTACATCAACAAAAATGATCTAAATTTAAAATTCACCCATGAAACACACAGGGATACCATCAATTTTTTGGATATAACTCTTTGTGGTAAAACTACAGGTAAAATTGAGACATGCATTTACAGAAAGCCTATTTCAGGCAATGCAGTTCTACACGCCAAAAGTTGCCACCCCAAAAGTGTATTATACTCCATAGCCAAGGGCCAGATGATAAGAGCAAAGAGAAATTGCTCGACAGAAAAAGTATACATGGAACATCAAACAGATCTTGTAGATCGTTTGAAAGATAAGGGGTACCCGAAAAAAGCCATCAACAGGGCAGCTAGGGAGGTACAGTGTATGGATCGAACACCTATGTTACATGAGAAAAGAATAGTAAATAACAAAAAATCAACATTCAATACCAACAAAGTAACGTTTGTGACTGACTACAGTACTGACTATAATGAAGTATGTAGTATTGTTAAAAAACACTTCAAACTCCTTGTAGCAGACGATAAACTGACCAACTGTGTGGCTGAAGGGATGAGGTGTTCTTATCGCCGGAACAAAACTCTTGGCAATTACCTATCACCTACTGTTTTGAGCCACCCTCGGGCAACAGTGAGCTCATGGCTCACCCACAAGGGTATGTTCAAATGTGGGAATAGTAGGTGTAAACCGTGTGACTATATAACTACATCTGACACATTCACGTCCTGTGTCACACAACGCACATATGAGATAAACTTTTGCCTAAACTGTACATCCCATTTTGTAATATATCTCATAACTTGCACTTTGTGCAAGGTTCAGTACGTAGGGCTCACAACACGGGACATAAGGTCTCGTATCAGGGAACATTTATCCACCATTAGAGTGGGGAAATCATCCTCGCCTATAGTCCAACACTTCTGTACTAAACACAACAAAGATGATGCCTCTTTCAAGTGGCAAGCCATAGATCATATACCAACTCCTAAAAGGGGTGGGGATAGACAAAAGCTCCTTGAAAAGCGTGAGATGCTTTGGATTTTTAAACTTTCCACTAAACTACCACTTGGCCTTAATGCTGAGTACGATTTAATCAATTATTGGGAATAATCCATCCAATATAGGGAATCATCCTATAAACCGTACAACCAGGTTTGCTGTCTGCGTAGTATTCCTCTTTTAGTGGTAACAGTATACATATATCTACGTGTTATTTTTACCACTTATATATATAAAGGTTTTGGTTCTATTACATTCAGTTAGAGTCCTTTAGAATATCAACATACTGTGTATATAACAGACAATTATTGCCTAATTTATATATAAATAATCTTTTTTTGCTGCTATGTCCTATTTCTATATCTTGATAGATTTTGCATATGCAGGATTGATGTCTATTTTGCTCATTTTGTTCTATACACTTTTTCTACAAGAGCACATTTTCTATATTTTGTTCATTTTGTTATTTATACTTTTTCTATAAATGAATGTTAATCATTGCAACAGAATGGTGGTGTGTATACATACATATAGCAAAATATGAGCTCTAGGACCTAGGGTTGATCTTATTATTGTTTGTTGTGTTAGACAATTACTCTGACAGGTTCAGTGTCTCATTAGATACAATTGTGTGATGTCATGAAGGAGTATCCTCATTTGAATATGTTTTAACCAATAGGGGGTTTACACACCCTTTTTAAATCAAGCTCATTGAGTGTTCTTTAGCAGTAGTGATTACGGCACAATGCCGAAATACGTATACTGTCATATTTCACTTGTATCTTTGTACCTCCATGAACTTTTAATGCCTATGCATCAATAAAAGCTACGTTTTATTTTATCTCAACGTTGCTGCTCATTGCTCTTTCTTTCTGGTTGGGTATCTTTACGATGTCTCATATCATTATTAGTCTAGGACTTCGGATCATTATTAATGTAATTCATGGAAACATTTGCATACAGCAATCTATATTCATATACTATAGATAATGTGTGTACCCATTATAACTTCGTAATTTACTAAAGGGTATAGGTGATACAATCACTGCACTTTTTAATTCATAACAAGAGTACAAACGTATCAAACAATGTAGATATTGAGATACATTGTCACTATTTCTGCTGCCAATAAAACACCGGCACTTCAACTAATCACTAACAAATTTGAACTGAGCCTGTAAAAAGATAGTGATTGGCTAGTTCAAACACACCCACTATCGAGGGCAATTGAGAGAAAGAGCTTTTTTTTATATATGTGTCATATACCTGTAACTTTAAGTACTAAGACCAACCCACTCCTTCACCTCCCTTTAAAGGTGTGTTCAGTACACCTGTGCTTTGCTTGATAATTGAAGTTTGTAGTTCCCACTCTGCTTCAAGCTCTAAAGCTAAACTCTTCAGATCCTGCTTTTCGCACCTGTTTAAGGAAATCCTTTTGTCATCTCACCAGCTTCAAAACCGAAGAAGCATTTTTCCTGCCTCTTTACACTTAAAACAGACTTTGGCAGCAACTCAATCAAGTCTGCGTTAGCTCAGCAGTCTGACCTTTCAGCCAGCTCCGTTACTGAGCGTATACCGCAACCAGGAAATACGAACAACTTCCCTGCTGTGATCCGTTTTGTCTCAGTGCCAACTCCGCTCTCTGCAGCTCTAAACTCATTCGCAAGTATCATTATTTTTATATACAATTGTCTCTAGCTGTATATATTGCTATCCAAAGTTCTGCTGACATACACCCTGTTAGAGTGCTTACACCTGGTTAAATCTAGCTCTCCCCTTCTCTCTGTATCACACGCTTTGCCTGCTGTAACCTGATAACTCTTGATATATGGACATTGCAGACTGCAAATCAGGTACTCACTTCTAAGCTTGACTAAAAAAGACTTTGCTATATAATTCTGCTTTTCTTATACAAGTACCTATAATTTGCTTGTTTGCTGCCTTCTATATTTAAAGACCACAATTCTTTACAAGTGTGTAAAACATACAAAGGCTACATTTCCTCTGTTTTATTCACTTTATTTTGATTCTGTAAAGTGTTATAAAAAGAACTTATACTAAGTAAATCAGCTATCTCCCTTGGTAATAACCTTTTGTATAAGCCTGTTTCACTTAAGGTTCTCTGGGAATAGCTACATTATACAAGCTTATAACAGAATTATCAAGCCTATAAAGAAATCTTCTAAAATATATACATTATAAATTTAAAGCTTGTATTTAGGAAAATCATGGATCCTGCCTCAATGGCAATTGAAATAGCCTCCTTAAACCAGAAAGTTGAAATATTAGCACAAGGTTTGACTGAAGTTAAAAATGAAAATCACACACTGAAGAGGTTAATGAATGATTTTTTTTCACGTAAAGAGGCTGATCACCCTGAACCACAGGTTAACCCTCCACGTATTTTCTCTGGTGAAAGAACACGCTTTCTTGAATTCAGAAACTTATGCATGCTGATGTTTTCCATGATGCCCAGGACATATTATACTGACAAGATCAAGGTTTGTACTACCATCTCTTATCTAACTGGAGATCCCCGTTCGTGGGCTGATAAGTTTTATAAAACCGATGATCCTATTATGAATTCTATCAGTGAATTTTTTAAGGAGATGGCTGTCTTGTATGAGGATTGCAATACTCAGTTAACAGCAGAAACAAATTTGCGCACCCTGAAGCAAGGCAAACGTCCAGTTGAGGACTTTGTGGCAGATTTTCAGCTTTGGGCCACAGATTCGCAGTGGAATACTGTAAGTTTAAAAAAAAACCAATTTCGTTTAGGTCTCTATGAACACCTTAAGGATGAGATCTCTCGCATTGAACCTCCAGACACCATGGAATCCCTCATAAAGATATGCATAGCAATGAACAGACGATACAGAGAGAGGAGAGCCGAAAAACAACACCCAGAGACTTACCTCAAAAGGTTTACACCCTCTCATGCTGAAAAGACCTCCACAGCCCCTGTGCCCATGGAAATTGGGGCCATCCGTGGACCGTTATCCCAAGAAGAGAAACAGAGAAGGAGGATATCAAACCTCTGTATGTACTGTGGGAATAAAGAACACAGTGTCTCATCTTGCACTATTCTGAACCGGCAAATAAGGGGTAAGATTCTTATAGTTAACCCAAATACTGATAATATTCATGAATCACAATTAACTTTCACATTGTCTTTGCAGTGGGACCAGCATCATCTCAAGACTGAGGCGCTGATTGATTCTGGAGCTTATGGTAGCTTTATTGACAAAACCCTTGTAAATACTAATAAAATACCTTGTGTGCAAAAGCAAACCCCCATCTATGTGAAGGTTATTGATGGCTCTACCTATTTAAAGGGCCCGATAACACACCATACTGTTCCCTTACTTGTCTCTTGTAATGTGGGTCATACAGAATACATTACGTTTGATATCATTCGTAGCTCACTACACCCCTTAATATTGGGCTATTCTTGGTTAAGAAAACACAACCCTCATATAGACTGGTGCAGTAACACAGTAACTTTTTCTTCCCCATACTGCTCTGCTACCTGTTTTCCCTGTGTGGAAATCAAAGCTCTACACCCTCATATACCCTTGTAGTAATCAGACTTTTCAGATGTATTTGACCTTAAGGAAGCCGAAAATCTACCCCCACACAGACCTTATGATTGTCCCATTGATACTAAACCTGGGTCTATCATACCGTTCGACCAAATTTTTCCACTCTCTCAAAAAGAATTAAAATTCCTCAGAGAGTACCTAGATCATAATCTAAGGAAAGGTTTCATTTCTACTTCAACCTCTCCTGCAGCAGCGGGCATATTCTTTGTCACAAATAAGGATGGGACCTTACACCCAATCATTGATTATAGAGCATTAAACTCTATTACGATTAAAAATAGGTATTCACTTCCTTTAATACCCGAATTACTTGAACGGTTAACAGATGCAACCATTTTTACCAAACTAGATTTGAAGGGAGCATACAATTTAATCAGGATAAAAAGCGGTGACGAATGGAAAATAGCATTCCGAACCCGTTATGGTCTCTTTCAATACAATGTTATGCCATTCGGATTAACTAATGCTCCGGCCACATTTCAATTTTTTATAAATGATATTTTCAAAGATTTAATGGATGTGTGTGTTGTAATATATCTAGACGATATTTTGATATACTCCAAAAATCTAACTGATCATATAAAACATGTAAGATGGGTTTTGTCTAGATTAAGAGAACATCAGCTATACGCCATGGCTGAGAAATGTGTATTCCATGTAAAGACAATAAAATATTTGGGTTACATAATCTCCCCTAACGGTGTAAACATGGATGCAGAGAAGGTTACATCCATACTCAAATGGCCTGTACCTACCTCTGTAAAATCTCTTCAGAGGTTTTTAGGATTCTCTAATTTTTATAGGAGATTCATCAAAGGATTTTCATCCATTGTCCAACCTCTAACTAAGCTAGCCGGTAAGAATCGACTTGTTTGGACTGAAGAAGCCCAACAAGCTTTTGAGCATTTAAAAGATTGTTTTACTTCAGCTCCTATCCTACAGCTTCCTAATCCCGAATTCCCATTTGTGTTAGAAGTTGATGCTTCTACTGTTGGTATTGGTGCTATACTCTCCCAACAACAAAACAATACTTCCGTCCTACATCCTGTAGCCTTTTACTCTCGACTCCTGTCTATAGCTGAAAGGAATTACTCCGTGGGGGACTTGAACTTCTAGCTATCAAATGTGCTCTGGAACACTGGAGACACCTACTGGAAGGGACACTCAAACCTTTTACTGTTCTTACAGATCATAAGAATTTACAGTATCTTAGAAAGAACAAGACCTTGTCATCAAGACAAGTCCGATGGTCTCTTTTCCTAGACCGATTCAACTTTCAGATAACATATAGACCAGGTACAAGGAACATCCAAGCTGATGCTCTTTCCCGTTCTTTTACTAAACATAATGAAAAGGAAGAACAACAAACAGTTATACCGTCGACCAAGTTTATAGCTGTAACTTCAAGCCTACAAAAAGACATTTTATTAGCTTTACTAAAAGACTCTACCATTCCCTCATGTTGCGTAAAGGACGCCACTTTAGGATTATACTTCTACAATGATTTATTATATGTTCCTCCTTCTGTAAGGAATGAGATCCTACATCTACATCATACGAACCCCATGTCTGGTCATCCTGGAATCACTAAAACCCAGGATTTATTAACAAGGGATTACTGGTGGCCTGGTTTAAGACAAGACGCAGTTACATTTGTGTCAGATTGTCATGTATGTGCAGCTTGCAAAAAAGAACACCACAGACCTTTTGGTTTACTAAAACCATTACCTATAACTGAAGTCCCTTGGACCATGATTGGAATGGACTATATAGTCGAATTACCACCATCGAATACATTTACAACCATATTAGTGGTTATAGATCATCTTACTAAACTCTCTCATTTCATACCTCTTAAGAGAATTCCAAATGCTCTCACAACAGCTAAAACATTCTTTGATCACATCATGAAACTTCATGGATTACCGACCTCTATAATCACTGATCGAGGGACTCAATTTACATCCAGGTTTTGGAAGGAACTATGTAAATTGTTAAGAATCTCCTCTAGAATGTCAACAGCTTTTCATCCCCAATCTAATGGCCTTACTGAAAGACTGAATCAGACTTTGGAGCAATACTTAAGGTGTTATAGCTCACAGAACCAGGATGACTGGATTGAATGGTTACCGCTTGCAGAGTTCGCTTATAACAATTCCATCAACTCTTCTACTAAAGTTTCACCCTTCTTTGCCACTTATGGTTACCATCCAACCACCCTATCCAACTTCATCTGCACCTCAAAATCGCCATATGCTCTGGATTATGTCTCTAATTTGAAACAAACTATGACTTCCCTAAAGATTCACTTAGAGAAATCTAAACGTAACCAAAAGAGTTATTTTGATAAAAAAACATCTAACTCCACCTCAATACTCAGTTGGCGATAGAGTTTGGCTCTCAACAAAAAACCTCAAATTAAAGGTACCTAGCAAAAAACTGGCTAACCAGTTCATAGGTCCATTCAAGGTAAAAAGAATGATCAACACTAATGCAGCAATTCTTGATCTACCTGCATCTTACAGGATACACCCATCCTTCCATGTTTCCCTATTTAAACCCTATCAAGGTTCTGATGTTAATATTCCTCAAGTCATCAAGGACTCTCCTCAGCTGATAGAAGATCAAACGGAATTCGAAGTGGAATCAATTCTGGATTCGCGCCGCCGGGGTAGAACAATTGAGTATCTGGTTCATTGGAAAGGGTATGGTTATGAGGAGGATTCTTGGATACCCCTTAGGGACTTACATGCTCCCCAATTGCCCACATCCTTCCATCATCTACATCCCAACAAACCGGGTTTGGATCCGGGAAGGGGGCGCCCCTGAAAGGGGGGATCTGTCATATACCTGTAACTTTAAGTACTAAGACCAACCCACTCCTTCACCTCCCTTTAAAGGTGTGTTCAGTACACCTGTGCTTTGCTTGATAATTGAAGTTTGTAGTTCCCACTCTGCTTCAAGCTCTAAAGCTAAACTCTTCAGATCCTGCTTTTCGTACCTGTTTAAGGAAATCCTTTTGTCATCTTACCAGCTTCAAAACCGAAGAAGCATTTTTCCTGCCTCTTTACACTTAAAACAGACTTTGGCAGCAACTCAATCAAGTCTGCGTTAGCTCAGCAGTCTGACCTTTCAGCCAGCTCCGTTACTGAGCGTATACCGCAACCTGGAAATACGAACAACTTCCCTGCTGTGATCCGTTTTGTCTCAGTGCCAACTCCGCTCTCTTCAGCTCTAAATTCACTCGCAAGTATCATTATTTTTATATACAATTGTCTCTAGCTGTATATATTGATATCCAAAGTTCTGCTGACATACACCCTGTTAGAGTGCTTACACCTGGTTAAATCTAGCTCTCCCCTTCTCTCTGTATCACACGCTTTGCCTGCTGTAACCTGATAACTCTTGATATATGGACATTGCAGACTGCAAATCAGGTACTCACTTCTAAGCTTGACTAAGCTTGACTTTGCTATATAATTCTGCTTTTCTTATACAAGTACCTATAATTTGCTTGTTTGCTGCCTTCTATATTTAAAGAGCACAATTCTTTACAAGTGTGTAAAACATTCATCAAATCTGAACAATTCAGGAGGCGTTAACTTTGATCGGCACCTTGTAAGATAACACACTGAGCAATGACGATTTGACAGGTGGGAGGAAACTAACCTCCACGTCACGCAACTGCGACCAATAACATAACATAATAGGAGAATCCACGCTTCTTGAAACATAAACATACAATTTAGATTTTGCTCACGATTTCGACATGTTGAGAAATTAAATAAGAGCTAGATAGACTTTTGTGTTATTAGAAGCAGATTTGAGTAAGTAAATAATGTGATCGTTAAAACTTGCACTCATATCGATATGAAAGCCTTTATTACTTATGTTACACGTACATCTATAGCAGACAATGAAAAGGTAGAACCTTCCATTAATATCACGGGGGCTTTTTACCTGTTCTCCTCCACTGTTTGGGAACTTTTCATTTATATCAGCTATAATGGGCAAATGTAAATAAACGCTGTTTTGGTTTTATATTGGAAAATGACCATAATGCATAGTGCATATTGAAAATTGCAAACATAGCATTTTTCTATATATATGAGAGTTACGTTTTATACCTAATTCAGAGATTTGGATTAGTCCACACAGGTGTACTTCATTAATCAATTGAGAAAGACAACCCACTGAAGGGAGGTAAAATGTTTGTTAGTAAGGTATATAAGGCAGAGGTGGGTAGTAATGTTTTTTTATGCCTGATGAAACGGTCTGCGAACCGAGAAACGCGTTGCAACTACTGGGGTAATATTGGATACCCCATTATACACTTTTAAATAGCAACTACTGTGTTGTTTTTATTATTTTTTGTTTTTAATAAATTTGGATATTTTATTCACTGAGTGGATTTCTTCTATCCACCATCTTCCTGTACTGATATACAAGAGTTCAGCTTGCCATCTGAGCCAGCACATTGGGACTACTATATACCTTGTTCCACCAACTACTAAGATACCATCCGTTTGGGTGAGCTGCCACACCTACCTAAATCTGCAGCCCGCTTCTACAAGCACATTGGTGTGCTCCTGGAGTATGTGAGTACCCTCTATACTAAGAAATCACTATTGGTTGTACCATTAATAGTCTGCCCATGTGGTGCCTGTATCTTGTGTCTCCACTGTAGTACCAGCTAAGAGCGCTGTTGAACGGGTGAGCTGTCACACCTTTACAATTCTGCAGCCTGCCCCTACCAGCACATAAGTGTGCTTTTGGAGTGTGTGAGTACTCATTTGGCTTTATTTTTTCCATTTTACGTTTTCTACTGATGATACCACACATGAGGCGCCCCTCTATTTCTCTTCATTTTTTATAGTTATACCTGGACCAGCCGGTGAGGAGGAGGCAGCCGATTCAGAAACCACTTTTTATTTGAAGAATATATAAAGGACATTTACACCATCTTAATTATACGCAACAGGACTTTTATATCAGCCCTGAAGGTTCTTCATTGTTATAATTTGCTTTTGATACTTTACATATTTGTGATATATTTCATATTTGATAATTTTCAGAGCAGACTAGGTCACTTCCTTGAATTTTTTTAAAATAGCCCCTTATGCAAGCTTAGTAATGCCTTTCTATAGCTCTTAGGATTATTGCTTACCCTCATGGGGATACTGTCAGCCTTTCTGAAATACACAGTCTCTCCAGAAAAAATGACTGAACATACCTCACTGGTATATAGCATGAAAATGTTCCTCATACTGAAGTTTCCTGTACTCCTCAGCCTCTGTAGGAACAGCACTGGATCTTAGTTACAAATGCTAAGATCATCATCCTCCAGGCAGAAGTCTTCATCCATCTGCTGCCTGAGATTAAATAGTACACACCGGTACCATTTAAAACAAAAAACTCTTGCTTGAAGAAATTAAAAACTAATATTTTATCACCTCTTCACTTTACCCTTCCTAGTACTTAGAGTAGGCAAATAGAATGACTGGGGGGTGGAGCTAAGGGAGGAGCTATATAGACAGCTCTGCTGTGGTGCTCTTTGCCACTTCCTGTTAGCAGGAGGATAATATCCCACAAGTAAAGGATGAATCCGTGGACTCGTCGTACCTTATAGAAGAAATTATTCTTATATATGGTTTATAATCATGTAGTTTACAATTTGTGTTTAACGTCCCTTTAAAATACCTGGACCTCATAAATATTTTTCCCCAGAGATTAACTTCGACAGAATTTGATTTAGAAATTAAACTGTGCCATGTAAAATTGTATTTTGTTTTGCTGCTATGTAGTAACATAGTGTGTGTTTTTATCAGTGAATAGATGTAATACCAGACTTTCATAAATGCCAAATAAACATGGACTGATCTGCTGTCCAAGGTGATGAATGTTTAATTACAAAGTTACCAAATCTCAGTTTTGAATTTTCTTTCAGTAGTAAACAGTAATAACAGAATAATAACATAAATCAAGCAAGGAGACCCAACATGGGGCCTCGAACATCTATTAGATTTTTGCAACCAACATCTTTTTATCATTCGTCTGAATAATTCTTACAGGATAGCCTATATGTTGGATATGTTATAGCTACTTGGTTTATTTCATTTATTGCAACTGTATGTGCACAATTAAGAGAGAGGAAAAAGTAGAGAAAGGTAAAAGGGTGGGAGAGGGGAAAAAACTAATTAAATTAAAGGAGAGGGGGAAAGAGAAGGAGGATGGTAATGTAGGGAAGGACGGCAAGTATTTGGGGCATTTACAGTGTGAGTATGAGGGGGGTTCCATCATCGCCTCATATTTCTATTTTCCCATTTGCACTTTTTTTAGTCACCAGCTCCTACTGAGCATGTGCAGGAATTCATAGAATATACCTATATTCATTTGTGATTTGCTGATGGCTGTCACATGATACAAAAGTGGGGGAAATAGACATAACTGAAATTTGTGATAAAAAGGATTTACTCATTTAAATTTCATACTAAGTGCCATTGCATTGTCTTTTTATTATGCTTTTGTTGATTATGCAAATCTGCTGTATTTACTGGTCCTTTCAAGGGATATATGTTTCCTATATAAGTACAGATTGATAAAGGATTTAATGTATTTAAACTGTATAACAAAATAAATGAGGTTAATTTAGTAAGTATAGTGTTTTGAAAGTGAACTAGCATTGGTATGAGTGATAGTTTTTTTAGCTAATGTCAGATTCTGCTGAATGGCTAGAACAAAGATCTTTAGGCATGGGATTTAATAATTGATTTACGAATGTTATGAAGGTATTTGCATGTTTTGTGCAAGGTTTTATCATATAAATGGATGAATAAAAGCAAGTTGTACGTCATTGAATTTATCTAGTATCATAGAGTTTGTTTGCTTTAAATTTGCATGCATAACTCTATTGCATGCTGCTAAATTGGTAATTTGTAATAATCCTAGGGGTCGATCCGATAAAAATCGTCGCCCGCAAAAGCGGGCGACGCCAATATTTGCGCGGGTTTGGTATCCTATATACGGCGTAACCTAGAAGTTACGCGCGTATATTTCTGCCGTCGCCCGTAGTTTTTTGGGCCATAGGCAAGTATACCAAACCCGCGCAGTTTGGTATCCAATATACAGCGTAAGGACTTACGTGGCGAAAATGGAGAAATCTTACTCCATTTTCACCTCGCCACAAAAAGCAGCCGTAAGAAGCCTTACGCTGACTATTGGAGCCCCGTAACTCCCTAAACTGGCTGCTAAAATAAACCTAACACCTAACGCATGCTCAATGTCTATCTCCCTGTCAACCGCGATCTGCTAAAATAAACCTAACACCTAACGCATGCGCAATGTCTATCTCCCTGTCAACCGCGATCTGCTAAAATAAACCTAACACCTAACGCATGCGCAATGTCTATCTCCCTGTCAACCGCGATCCCCCGCCGCAATCCCTAATAAAGTATTTAACCCCTAAACCGTCGCCATCTACATAAACTAACCCCCTACTGTGAGCCCCTAAAACCGCCACCATCTAACTGATCTATCCCCTAATGTGAACCCCTTACACCGCCGCCATCTATATTAAAATTATTAACCCCTAATTTTATCTACCTACCCCGCCGCCAGCTATATTATCTATATTAACCCTAAGTATATTATAGTTAATATAGTTATTACATTATATATATTAACTATATTAACCCTAATTATATTAGGGTTAATATAGTTAATATAGTTACTATAGTATTTATATAAACTATATTAACTCTATCTAACCCTAACACCCCTAACTAAATTCTTATTAAATAAATCTAATTCATATTATAAACTAAAATATTCCTATTTAAATCTAAATACTTACCTATAAAATAAACCCTAAGATAGCTACAATGTAATTAATAATTACATTATAGCTATGTTAGGGTTTATATTTATTTTACAGGTAAATTGTTAATTATTTTAACTAGGTATAATAGCTATTAAATAGTTATTACCTATTTAATAGCTACCTAGTTAAAATAATTACCCAATTACCTGTAAAATAAATCCTAACCTAAGTTACAAATACACCTACACTATCAATAAATTAAATAAACTACAAATATCTATCTAAAAATAAAATTAAATAAACTAAACTAAATTACAAAAAATAAAAAAAAGATTACAAGATTTTTAAGCTAATTACACCTATTCTAAGCCCCCTAATAAAATAATAAAGCCCCCCAAAATAAAAAAAAATCCCTACCCTATTCTAAATTAAAAAAAGTACAAAGCTCTTTTACCTTACCAGCCCTTAAAAGGGCCTTTTGTGGGGGCATGCCCCAAAGAAAACTGCTCTTTTGCCTGCAAAAAAAAACACACAATACCACCCCCCAACATTACAACCCACCACCCACATACCCCTAATCTAACCCAAACCCCCCTTAAATAAACCTAACACTACCCCCCCTGAAGATCTCCCTACCTTGTATTCACCCCGCCGGGCAGAACTCCTCATCCGATCCGGGCGATGTGTTCCAGCAAGCGGCAGTGAAGTCTTCTTCCATCCGGGCGATGTCTTGAAGCAAGCGGGGCTTAGAATAGGTGTAATTAGTTTAAAAATCTTGTAATCTTTTTTTTATTTTTTGTAATTTAGTGTTTGTTTGTTTTTGTAATTTAGTTTAGTTTATTTAATTGTATTTTTAGATAGATATTTGTAGTTTATTTAATTTATTGATAGTGTAGGTGTATTTGTAATTTAGGTTAGGATTTATTTTACAGGTAATTGGGTAATTATTTAACTAGGTAGCTATTAAATAGGTAATAACTATTTAATAGCTATTATACCTAGTTAAAATAATTAACAATTTACCTGTAAAATAAATATAAACCCTAACATAGCTATAATGTATTTATTAATTACATTGTAGCTATCTTAGGGTTTATTTTATAGGTAAGTATTTAGATTTAAATAGGAATATTTTAATTAATAATATTAATATTAGATTTATTTTAATAAGAGTTTAGTTAGGATGTTAGAGTTAGATAGGGTTATTATACTTTATATATATATAATATAATAACGATATTAACTATATTAACCCTAATATAATTAGGGTTAATATAGTTAATATATATAATATAATAACTATATTAATTATATTAACCCTAATATAATTAGGGTTAATATAGTTAATATAGCTGGCGGCGGTGTAGGGGGATTAGATTAGGGGTTAATACATTTATTATAGGTGGCCGCGGTGTAGGGGGATGTAGATTGTAGGCAAAAGAGCAGTTTACTTTGTGACAAAGCCCCGCCAAAAGCCCTTTTAAGGGCTGGCAAAAGAGCGGTTACTTTGGGGCAATGCCACGCAAAAAGCCCTTTTCAGGGCTAGTTGTAGGGTTAGACTTAGGTTTAGTGGTAGGGATAGTTTAGTATTTTAGGGGTTAAATAATTTAATATAGATGGCGGCGGGGTAGGGGGATTAGATTAGGGGTTAATAATTTTAAAATAGATAGCGGCGGGGTAGGGGCTCACTTTGGGGGGTAGGTAAGGTAGATGGCGGCGGTGTTAGGGGCTCACTTTAGGGGGTTATAGATTTAATATAGCTGACGGCGGTTTAGGGGTTAATAACTTTATTAGGTAGCGGCGGGCTCCGGGAGCGGCAGTTTAGGGGTTAATACATATTTTATTGTTAGGCTAGTGAGGGGGGATAGCGGATAGAGGGTTAGACGTGTCGGGCTATGTTAGGGAGGCGTGTTAGACGTTTCGGGCTATGTTAGGGAGGCATGTTAGACAGTGCGGGTGATTTAGACTTTAGTCAGGTTTTGTAGGCGCCGGCAGTTTCTAACGTGCCGCAAGTCACTGGCGACGCCAGAAATTTGTACTTGCGCAGATTTCTGGACATCGCTGGTTTGTCAGACTTACGGCACGTTAGCATCTGACGGCGACATATATGGGATAGCTCGAGTTACGAGCTGAAACTGCGGGCGACGCGGGTTCCCTCGCTTGCACCGCAAACTACGATCTATATCGGATCGACCCCCTAATGTTTAATTTTAGAGGTTTTTTTGGAGTGTTCTAATATTTTATTAATTGACTTGATTTCTTTGTTGCATATTATATGTAAATATCATGATATTGTCCTGAATTGAAAAACTATTACAGTGATAAAATAAAATGAATTGAAACTGTGTAATTCATTTTGGTTTTAAAATGTAATACAAAAAGTGTTTAACCCTTTAATGACCACAGCACTTTTCCATTTTCTGTCCGTTTGGGACCAAGGCTATTTTTACATTTTTGCTGTGTTTGTGTTTAGCTGTAATTTTCCTCTTACTCATTTACTGTACCCACACATATTATATACCGTTTTTCTCACCATTAAATGGACTTTCTAAAGATACCATTATTTTCACCATATCTTAGAATTTACTATAAAAATATTTATAAAATATGAGGAAAAAATGGAAAAAAACACTTTTTCTAAATTTGACCCCCAAAATCTGTTACATATCTACTACCACCAAAAAACACCCATGCTAAAAAGTTTCTAAATTTTGTCCTGAGTTTAGAAATACCCAATGTTAACATCTTCTTTGCTTTTTTTTTAAAGTTATAGGGCAATAAGTACAAATTGCTATTTCCAAACCATTTTTTTCAAAACTAGCGCTAGTTACATTAGAACACTAATATCTTTTAGGAATCTCTGAATATCCATTGACATGTAAATATTTTTTTTTAGAAGACATCCCAAAGTATTGATCTAGGCCCATTTTGGTATATTTCATGCCACCATTTCACCGCCAAATGCGATCAAATACAAAAAATCGTTCACTTTTTCACAAATTTTTTCACAAATTTTTGGTTTCTCACTGAAATTATTTACAAACAGCTTGTGCAATTATGACATAAATGGTTGTAAATTCTTCTCTGGGATCCCCTTTGTTCAGAAATAGCAGACATATATGGCTTTGGCGTTGCTTTTTGGTAATTAGAAGGCCACTAAATGCCACTGCGCACCACACATGTATTATGCCCAGCAGTGAAGGGGTTAATTAGGGAGCATGTAGGGAGCTTTTTGGGGCAATTTTAGCTTTAGTGTAGTGTAGTAGACAACCCCAAGTATTGATATAGGCCCATTCGGTATATTTCATGCCACCATTTCACCGTAAATGCGATCAAATTAAAAAAAACGTAAAATTTTTCACAATTTTAGGTTTCTCACTGAAATCATTTACAAACAGCTTGTGCAATTATGGCACAAATGGTTGTAAATGCTTCTCTGGGATCCCCTTTGTTCAGAAATAGCAGACATATATGGCTTTGCCGTTGCTTTTTGGTAATTAGAAGGCCACTAAATGCCGCTGCACATCACACGTGTATTATGGCTAGCAGTGAAGGGGTTAATTATGTAACTTGTAGGGAGCTTGCAGGGTTAATTTTAGCTTTAGTGTAGAGCTCAGCCTCCCACCTGAAACATCAGACCCCCTGATCCCTCCCAAACAGCTCTCTTCCCTCCCCCACCCCACAATTGTCCCCGCCATCTTAAGTACTGGCAGAAAGGTTTTTTTAGGGTTTTTTTTTAAGCATATTTACATATGCTGCTTTGTAGGATACCCCTTAGCCCCCAACCTCAATGATCCCCCACCAAACAGCTCTCTAACCCTCCCCCTCTGCCTTAGCGGGCGGCATCTTGGGTATTGGCAGCTGTCTGCCAGTACTCAGTTTAGTAAAAAAAGTAATCTTTTTTTTTTTAAAAAAATGCCCTTTTCTGTAGAGTAGCTTCCCCTGACCAACCTCCCACCACTTGCAGATCACTTAGATACTTTTTTTTCCATATTTATTGTAGTTATTATCAGATTTTTTTTCTGTAGTGTAGCGGTTCCCTCCCGCTCCCGCCCCGTGCACGCCCGCCGCCCCCCGTGCACCCCCGTCGGTCCCGCTCCCCTGCACATTACACGGCGTATCGATGGCCGCCCACCCGCCTCCCAAGTCCGCTCCCACCCACCAACGATACCGGTCATCGATGTCCGGTGCAGGGAGGGCCACAGAGTGGCTCTCTCTGCATCGGATGGCCATTTAAGGTTATTGCAGGATGCCTCCATATCGAGGCATCACTGCAATAACCGGAAAGCAGCTGGAAGCGAGCAGGATCGCTTCCAGCTGCTTTCCACACCGAGGACGTGCAGGGTACGTCCTCAGGCATTAACTGCCTTTTTTTTGAGGACGTACCCTGCACGTCCTCGGTCGTTAAGGGGTTAATCTTGGAATTGACTTCCATTAGAGATGGTAAAGAGAAACATTGAGGGGAACTACTGTTTGACTGTCACAATTGTTGCAACTGTGTGTTTATAGCAGCAGGATATTGTATTACTGACCAACAAACTAACAAGAGAGCAGTGCTCAAGCAAGATACTCCTACGCTCTGTATGCGTCCACAACAATTCAGCCACCTTCACGTCAGTACAGCTAACATACGCTTGCATTCAATGTCGGTCCCCAGATGCTGTCACTTGACAGGGCTCAGGTAAGTGTCCCATCAAACGCTTCACAAAAACCTCCTCCATACAGCACCTGGCTCCAGACGATCAAAGGACTTAAGGATATAAAAGCACAACTTTAATGGGCATTATCCAAAGATACACACATCACAGAAGTAATGGATCAAACATGTTTCGTATTCATCATACTGTTCTTTCTCAATTATTGTATTTGATAACATCCTGAGTGAGTAAGATACGTTTATTTATAGCCAAACTATGTAATGTTTTGATTCTGCTTTGTATAGAGGATTATTTGCGTGCAAGATATGCAATTTGACTTTAATGTATGGGGCCCAGCATTAAGTATCACACTTCTTGCCGTGAATATCATGGGGTTGTGGCTTGGTTCACAACACTTAGGTCAGCTGGTGAAACCCTTTCTGATATAGGAACATTTGGATACGGGGAGACTAACCACAGAGAGTGTATGCTTGCTGGCCCCCAGATGGATCTAGCAGTGGGAACCAGAAGTAAGTCTATATACGCCTGTTGGAAGTATACAGGGACCAACGAAGAGGTTCTCACTGTACTCCCATGAGTAGAGCTAACCGAGAGGCTCTGATGTCCCGGCACGCCTGACTAGCACTTTTTTATTTTTTACTAAGTGAGTGGATATTATCCTTCTGTTTTTCATGTTTGAGGATATACTACACTATGAGGCGCCTCTATCTGTTCTTCTATTTTTAGAAACGTTGATCACTTCTTTATGGCTATTATTAAAAATTAACCTGCTGCTCAGGGGACTTGGCATGGACATTTAAGCGCCTGTGTTTTAAGCATGTATTTTATCAGACAGCCAGTTTAAATACCCGACCATCCTTTTCAATAGAATACACTTGGGTACCAAAGATGTGATAATAGATTTAGGCTTACAAATTGGCTTTTTGAGGTTACACTACTAACTACAGAATTGCAAATAAAACTGAAAATGAAGATGAAAAGTGAAGACAACTGATTTGCTGTGAATTTTTTTATTGTCAAATAAAACAAACTGTAGCATGCTTGAACTGATAGCTTCCTAGTCAGCTATGCATTGCAAATTAACCTTCAGTGTGTGGTCGTTTTTTTACCCATGCAGCAATAGCCGGAATAGCTTTTACTCTTTCTTTAAGAGCCTTCAGTTTTACGTATTTGTCTGCAAAGCCAGGTACATAGCCTTCAATTCCATCACTGCAGACATCCCAGTAAAAGTCTGCCCAGGTTGCCTGGAGAAAATAAAACAGAAAAAATAAAATGTATTCATTTTTGCTTATGGCTTTTTGTGTGTTGAGATAGCTAAATCTTCTGGTGATGTATAGACATGTTTTAAGAAAGCCCTTAGATTTTTAGTTTTATACTGACTTACATGTATTTATTTTTCTTTCATGTAATTAGCAAGAGTCCATGAGCTAGTGACGTATGGGATATACATTCCTACCAGGAGGGGCAAAGTTTCCCAAACCTTAAAATGCCTATAAATACACCCCTCACCACACCCACAAATCAGTTTTACAAACTTTGCCTCCCGTGGAGATGGTGAAGTAAGTTTGTGCTAGATTCTTCGTTGATATGCGCTCCGCAGCAGGCTGGAGCCCGGTTTTCCTCTCAGCGTGCAGTGAATGTGAGAGGGATGTGAAGAGAGAATTGCCTATTTGAATTCAATGATCTCCTTCTACGGGGTCTATTTCATAGGTTCTCTGTTATCGGTCTATATGTAGATGAGTGTCCTGGGGTAAGTAAGTCTTATTTTCTGTGACACTCTAAGCTATGGTTGGGCACTTTTATATAAAGTTCTAAATATATGTGTTTAAACATTTATTTGCCTTGATTCAGGATGTTCAATATTCCTTATTTCAGACAGTCAGTTTCATTATTTGGGATAATGCATTTGAATATTCAATTTTTCTTACTTTTAAAATATGACTTTTTTTCCTGTGGGCTGTTAGGCTCGCGGGGGCTGAAAATGCTTCATTTTATTGCGTCATTCTTGGCGCAGACTTTTTTGGCGCAAAAAATTTCTTAGTCATTTCCGGCGTCATACTTTTCACCGGAAGTTGTGTGTCATTTTTTTGACTTTTTTTGCACCAAAGATGTCGGCGTTACCAGATGTGGCGTCATTTTTGTCGCCAAAGCATTTAGGCGCCAAATAGTGAGGGCGTCTTTTTTTGGCGCTAAAAAATATGGGTGTCATTTTTGTCTCCACATTATTTAAGTCTCATTGTTTATTGCTTCTGGTTGCTAGAAGCTTGTTCACTGGCATTTTTTCCCATTCCTGAAACTGTCATTTAAGGAATTTGATCAATTTTGCTTTATATGTTGTTTTTTCTATTACATATTGCAAGATGTCTCAAATTGACCCTGGATCAAAAGCTACTTCTGGAAAAACGCTTAACTGAGTTCAGTTCTACCAAAGCTAAGTTCATTTATTTTAAATGTTATAAATGTTTATCTTTAGCTATGGTTTGTAATAAGTTATTATGATATACTTTTACATGCAGAATCCATGAGTATTTATGTTTTATTTCCATTTCTTGCATCTTATGTACAAGAAATATTTAGAAGATTTATAAGAAATATTTTTCTGTTTCTATTTTAAAGGCTTTGTCTGACTTTGTGCCTTCTAATAAAATTTTTAGGTCTTTTTTCACTTCTTTTTTAATTATTGAAGTTTCAAATGACCAACAACATACTGATTTATCCTTCTCTGATGATGTTTTTTCTCTTTCAGAATTTTCTTCATCAGATATTGACACTAACAAATCTACTTTTTTATTATTATTTTTTTTTATTAAAGTACATTTGTTCTTTGTTGAAAAGGTGTTGATTATTTTGGATATTAAAGTAACTAGTTATTTAAGACTAGCTGACACTATTTCTGCTTATTTATTCTTCTGTGTTTTCAGAAGTTTTCTTTCCAATTCCTCATACTAGGGAATGGAATAGGCGGAGAATTTTCTTTTATTCATTCTTCAAAGGTTTTAAACTATATTCTTTGCCAGCAGTTACATTCAATTTGGAGGGTTCTCCAATTTATTGGGGCTATCTCTACTCCTACTAATGATGCTATTGTTTCTATAGCAAAATAGTATTTATTTTCCTTTAGATAGTTGTATCTTATTTATGGAAAATTATTTAGTTTCAGGTACTTTTCTTGGTCCTGTGATTTATTTGGATGTTGCAATTGCTTCATTTTTTGTTCTGTTTACTTTAAGATCAAGTATCAGATTATGATTTATTTTAGCATTCTTAAGGGACAACATTTACTAGACTAGGTGCTGTTGCATTTGTCTTGCATTTATTGATTATGCAAGTCCACTGTATTGACTGGTCCTTTAACTGGACTATCATGCTAATAATTTCATTTGTGTCTTCATTTTATTGAATATTTTCGCAAATGTGGGTTAATCTATGTCTTTAGCTATTTTAGCTAGAAGAATTTTGTGATTTTTTAAAAAAAAAAATCAAAAAAAAAATCCATATTTCTTAACTGTTACTCTGGGCTTCAAGATTGAGTTCTAAAACTAAAACTTTAAGCTTATACTAATTTGGTTGTTCTTGTTAAGGAACGAATTCCTGAATTCTTTCCCAAGTAACATGTTTATAATTGGAAATTTTCGATGTACGTGCCGTTTTCCAGCTTGGCTGGCAAGGGGCAGGTTAAGCTTTCTTTGATATTTATTTGGTTCTATTCAGTCCAAATTTCTTTGATTTTTTTCCAGTAAGGCTAACACTCTCTTTAAGTGTGTTTGGGTTCTATATATTTTGGGTACTGTTGAAGCATGGCTGGGCACCCATGGGGTTCAAGCGCTGCTCAGACCTGGAATCTTCTGGGGTATTTCTTCCAGTTCCATTTTTAGGAAATGGGTTTTGGAGTTTTATTCAAACTATTCTGCATTTTTTTGGTCAGTGATAGCATTATTTGTTTTCATTAGATACAATAAATGCATATTTTCATTTTTTTCTGTTTTCATTCAGATTATTTTCTGAGGATGCGGAATCTCATATGTTTTCACTTGCTCTTTAGGACATAGTTAGAGGATCTTTTTTTCAAAAGCTCTTGATTCCTCACACAAGGGTCACCTTTTTTAGGTTTCCAGATAAGTTTGTGTCACTGTCTTTGTCTCTATCAGACAAGGGACAATTTTATTGTGTTCCGTTTGTCGGTACCTTTAGTCTCTTTTATTTCCTTCAGTTGCTATATATGCATAGAGGTTTTAGGTCTTATGGCCACAGCATTGGATTTAATTCCCTTTGCTCATTTTCAATAGAAAGAACCTTTCTAGTCTTTTATGCTGCATTATGGTGCAGGGATTCTAGGATTTCACATTTTCGAATCCTAATATTGATCTCTTGATTTGATGGTTAAGATCACCATCATTTAGTTCTACAGGTCTCTTCGTTTCTTTCAACCTGGACCATGATCTCTACAGATGTGAGTCTTTTTGGTTGGGAGGCTGTTTGAGGATCTCTGTTAGCACAAGGGGTTTGGAAATCTCAGGAGGCGAGATTACCATTTGATATTTTAGAACTCCGTGTTTTCTCAGAATTTTTCAGTTAGTTTATTTTTGAAGAAGAGACGTTTAATGTTTTTCAAACAATATCACTACTATGGTGTATGTCAATCATCAGAGTAGGACTATCAGTCCTTAGGTTGTGACAGAAGTGTCTCGGATATAAGCTTGGGTTAAATCCAGCTCCTATCTAAATTCTGTGTTTTTTTTCCCAGGTATAGATATTTGGGAAGCGGATTATCTCTGTTAATGCAGCTTTTCCTCCGGGAGAATGGTCTCTCTTACCCAGATATGTTTTTCATCTCATCTGAATAAAGAACTTCCCAGGGGCCTTTTAAGGTCCGGGAATCTTCAGGCGGAAGTAGTGTATGCATTGAAATTTCTTTGGAATTATCTTTTTGCCTATTTCTTTCCGCCTCTAGTTCTTCTTCCAAAATTCTTATGGAGTATTTGTTTGTTATGCTGGTAGTTCCAGCATGGCCTCTCAGGTTTTGGTATACGAATCTCATTCGGATGGCCAGTTGCCAACGTTGGACACCTCTGTTTAAACCAGACCTTTTCTTTCTCAAGGCCATTTTTTTCCATCAGGATCTCAAATCGTTACATTTGAAGGGATGGAGATTGAACGCTTGGTTTTTAGTCATAAAGGTTTTTTTCTGACTCAGTGATTAATACTATGTTTCAGGCTCATAAATCTGTCTCTAGAAAGATTTATATTGAGTCTGGAAGACCTACTTTTCTTGGCATTCTTTTAAAATTCATAGAATTTTTTTTTTTTCAGGTTGGTTTGGATAAGGTTTTGTCTTCAATTCTTTGTTACGACAAATCTATACTCTTTCTGTTCTTTTTTTCACAGAAAGATTGCTAATCATCCTGATATTCATTGTGTTGTACAGGTTTTGGTCCATATCAAACCTGTCATTAATTTAATCTCTCCTCTTTGGAGTCTCAATTTGGTGTTGAGGGCTTTACAGGCTCCTCCGTTTGAAACTATGCATTTTCTGAACGTTAAATTACTTTCTTGGAAAAGTATTGTTCCTTTTGGTTATTTCTTCTACTAAAAGAGTTTTTAAGTTATCTGCTCTTTTTTGTAAATATCCTTTTCTGATTTTTCATCAGGATAAGGTGTTTTTTTTGCTGTCCTCATTTCAATTTTCACCTAAGTTGTGAATTCTAACAACATCAGTGGAGGAATTATTGTTTTTTCCTTGTGTCCTAATCCTAAGAATTCTTTGGTAAGATTCTTACATTCTTTAGGATGTGGTAAGAGTTTTGAAATATTATGTTGAAGCTACTCAGATTTCAGATAGACTTCTAGTCTATTTGTTATCTTTTCTGGTTTTAGGAAGATCAGAAGGCTTCTGCCTTTTCTTTGGCATCTTGGTTAAGCTTTTGTTTCATTATGCTTATTTTGAGTCGGATTATTCCCCGTCTCAGAGGATTACGGCTCATTCTACTAGGTCAGTTTCTACTTCCTGGGCTTTTTAAGAATGAAGCTTCTGATTGATCAAATTTGCAAAGCAATGACTTGGTCTTCTTTGCATACTTTTACTAAATTCTACCATTTTTTTGTTTTCTCTTCTTTAGAAGCAGTTTTTGGTAGAATAGTACTTCAGGCAGCTGTTTTAGTTTTGATTCTTCTGCTTATAATTTCAGTTTTTTTCATTATTAAAATTGAAACTTTTGTTTTGGGTAGTGGATTAATTTTTCAGCGGAATTGGCTGTCTTTATTTTATCCCTCCCTCTCTAGTGACTCTTGCGTGGAAGCTCCACATCTTGGGTATTTATATCCCATACGTCACTAGCTCATGGACTCTTGCTAATTACATGAAAGAAAACATAATTTATGTAAGAATTTACCTGATAAATTCATTTCTTTCATATTAGCAAGAGTCCATGAGGCCCACCCTTTTTTTGTGGTGGTTATGATTTTTTTGTATAAAGCACAATTATTCCAATTCCTTATTTTTTTGATGCTTTCGCTCTTTTCTTATCACCCCACTTCTTGGCTATTCGTTAAACTGATTTGTGGGTGTGGTGAGGGGTGTATTTATAGGCATTTTAAGGTTTGGGAAACTTTGCCCCTCCTGGTAGGAATGTATATCCCATACGTCACTAGCTCATGGACTCTTGCTAATATGAAAGAAATGAATTTATCAGGTAAGTTCTTACATAAATTATGTTTTTTTACAAAAATGTAACCAGCTTATCTCTCAATAACTTCAGTGATTGAGGCAAATGTCAATAGTAATGTTTAAAAACTACTCTTCAGTATTGACACCTCCTATATTATGCAGCTGGTTTAATAAAAAGTTTAGTGGTTCAATAACGTCTCATACCCCAAAAATCTTGTCAATCTTCAGCCGTCAAGGATAAATGATAAACAACTTGGCTTTATTTTATTTTATTTCAAATACATTTGAATAGATAATATTAGGATTAATTAAATATAAATGTGCTTTGCTTGAAATTAGGTAATTGTACAAATACTAAGTGCCTGCTTTGTTTTTACCTTTATATAATTTTTGTAGGTTTTTCACAGACATTTTTAGTAGATCCAATACATAGATAAAAGTCTCATAATTTAAATGTGTACTTTTAGCGAATAGATTTCTTTCACAAAGGAGGTAAGAGTCCACAATCCATTACTCCTGGGAATTACTGTCCCTACCACTAGGAGGAGGCAAAGATTCCCAAACCCCAAGATCTCTATATATCCCTTCCTACCTCTATGGTGTTAGTTAGTTTTATCTTTGACTCCGCTGGAGAACGGTGATGTGCAGATGATTTCTTCATTGAGAGGGGTTCTCACACTGATTTGAGACCCATTTTCTTGCAGTGAAGTGTTTGTCAAGAGGGAAGTTTAAGGAGTTTGGTGTGTGTGACTTATTTTTTCTTTCCCATGAAAATTTAAAGGGACACTGAACCCAAAATTGTTCTTTTGTGATTCAGATAGAGCATGTAATTTTAAGCAACTTTCTAATTTACTCCTATTGTCATTTTTTCTTCGTTCTCTTGCTATCTTTATTTGAAAAAGAAGGCATCCAAGCTTTTTTTTTTGGTTCAGACTCTGAACAGCACTTTTTTGTTGGTGGATGAATTTATCCACCAATCAGCAAGAACAACCCAGGTTGTTCACTAAAAATGGGCCGGCATCTTAAGTTACATTCTTGCTTTTCAAATGAAGAAAATGTGTTAATAGGAGTAAATTAGAAAGTTGCTTAAAATGTCATGCTCTATCTGAATCACAAAAGAAAATATTTGGGTTCAGTGTCCCTTTAAGTCACTATCCTCCCAAAGATGTTGCAGGGACTTGTCTTTTGCCTCCTCCTAATGGGTCTACAGTTGCAGTAACTGCTATAATATATCCTATATTTTTTTTCAGTACATGATTGTTTTTTACCTGCTATTATGCATAGTAGGAGAGTGTTTCAGGCAAGTTGTTTTTATTTAATTGTAATACAAATTTTAAGACCTATACCTGGTATCAGATTCATCTGCACCCCATATATAAGGGGCTCTATATCGGGTTTACCTCATCTGTAGTAGTTATAACAGTTTTTTGGCAAACATGAACATTAAGTAAAAAGAAACTTTAGCTCCTTTTTGCTTTCCTGGCCGCATTTGTGCTTGCGGGTGCCTGCGTAGGAGCTCATTTTGGATATATTGGGACATTTTTAAATTAGTGTTCGTTTGGGCGCTTTCAGCTACAGCTTGCTCCCAGAAGGGGTTATTCTATGCTCATTCCTTTAGAGCTCTTTTGTTTTTTGGTGGGTTATTTCTGTTTGTTCGCTATGGAATCTTCTGAATCTGTCCCTAATCCTCCTTTAAAAGCTGATCTTTCTGAACACCTACCTGTATTAAAGGGCCATGATACCCAAATGTTGAAACACTTGAAAGTGATGCAGCATAGCTGTAAAAAGCTGACTAGAAAATATCACCTGAACATCTCTATGTAAAAAAGAAAAATATTTTACCTCAAAAGTTCCTCAGTAGCCACATCCCATTGTAAAGGATTTTTCAGCAGCAAATCAGTATGTCTGTCCCAGGACAGCTAATGGAGTGAGCTTCGTGAACACTCATCTTATTTCCCTATTCAGTTTAAGGAAGTTTACTATGAAATGAGAGTTAAGTCAAATTTCATGAGATCACAGTAAAAGAGTTCATGACCTCAGCACTGTTGATGCTGATTGGCTGCTGTTCATTTCTTCATTTTTAAAAAAAATGTTTTACCTGGAGCTTGGCAGCAGCTGAGTATAACTTTTTACACAGAACTTACTCTGCTGAGCTGAGGAAGTTGTGATGTAAAATATATTCATTTTTTACATAGAGATGCTCAGGTGATATTTTCCTGTCGGCTTTTTACAGTTATACTGCATCAATTTCAAGTGATTTAGCATATGAGTATTATGTCCCTTTAAATGTGTTTATAGTAAGCATGCTGAGGTTTCCCCTCCTTCATACTTGTGAGTCCTGCCTTAAAGGGACACTGAACCCAAATGTGTTATTCGTTCAGATAGAGCATGCAATTTTAAGCAACTTTCTAATTTACTCCTATTATCAAATTTTCTTCATTCTCTTGGTTTTTTTTAATTTGAAAAGCAAAAATGTAAGTTTAGATGCCGGCCCATTTTTGGTGAACAACCTGGGTTGTTCTTGCTGATTGGTGGATAAATTCCCCCACCAATAAACAAGTGTTGTCCAGAGGTCTGAACCAAAAATTGACTGGCTCCTTAGCTTAGATGCCTTCTTTTTTCAAATAAAGATAGTAAGAGAATGAAGAACAATTAATAATGTTTTGATGCTCATGAGGCTTCTGAGGGTGAGGTTTTTTTCTGGTGATCAGGGGCCTGTCTCAGATTCAGAGCCTGCTTCTTCCTCCTTTTTCTTTAAGCTTGATCACATTTGTTCTTTATTAAAAGGAGGTTTTGCTTACTTTAGAAATCAAGGAAGTTTCTGTTACTGAAGAGCAGTCTACCAGTCATTTAGATTCTTACTTTAAACCTGCTAGGGTTCTTCTGAGGCTTTTCCAGTGGCTGATGCTGTAGCTGGGATTATTTCTATAGAGTATAGAATAACCTGGTAATTTATTTAATTATAACGCAAGGTTTAAAATAATGTATCCTCTTACTGCTTCTAATATTGAGCTTTGGGAAAGGTGGATAATGCCATTTCTACTTCATTTTATTACTCATAGACTCTCCACAGCTTTGGTATTCTTTCCCAGAAGTAATGGATCGTGGACTCTTACCACCTATGAAAGAAAACAATTTATGCTTACCTGATTCATTTCTTTCCTGGTGGTAAGAGTCCACGAGACCCCACCCTCTTTTCGGTGATGTTTTTTATGTTATGGCACATCTTTTTTTTCAGCTCCTATATTTTTTTGCTCTTTATTTTTTTCCTACCTTTTTTTTTTTGCTTGGCTATACATCAGACTATCTACCATAGAGGTGGGAGGGGTCGTATAGAGCTCTTGGGGTTTGGAAATCTTTGCCTCCTTTTAGTGGTAGGGAAGGTAATTACCAGGTGTAATGGATCGTGGAATCTTACCACCATGAGAGAAATTAATTTATCAGGTAAGCATTGCTGTTGTTTTTTTGTTTGTTTTATTAAACTAGGAAATAATTTTAAATATTAATGTGACCTCTGCACTAAAAAAACCTGTGTAAATAGGTTTTCAGGTCAAGGCTATTTATTTAAAAAAGTACAAAAATCATGATGAACTTTGCTTGAAAAGTATTTATTGAGGGACTTTAATACCACTGTCAGTTTGTTTCAATGCAAAGTATTAATAACTTTAGCGTAATTCATAGCCATTGGAAATCCTCAAAATAGCTGTCGGACTTCAGAAACCTAACAGACAGCCATGCAGGACTATTTTCATGGCTGTTCTACTAGACTGGAATAGATACTCAAATAAAGAGTGTTTAATTTTCCCACTATTGTTCAGACCAGAAATACAATTCCATTTGTCTAAATTGTTTTCATCATTACGCTTTTTAGAATCAGAATATCAATTCAAGCTTTGCATTTTTTTAAAAAAATCCCCATCATTTTACATTTCTGTAATTATAGCCATTAATCTGTAATGGATATCCTGACATGGACTCAGGAATACTTTGGTAAACCTTTGTCTATAAACACCATTCACCGCTGCATCCACAGATGCAAGTTAAGGCTTTACTATGCAAAGCAGATACCATACATCCACACTGTCCAGAAGGGCTGCCGATTTCTCTGGGCTCAGTCTTATCTGAGATGGACAGTAGCACACAGTGTTTTGTGGTCCGACAAGTCAACATTTCAAATAGTTTTTGGAAAAAAACAGAATTTATGTTTACCTGATAAATTACTTTCTCCAACGGTGTGTCCGGTCCACGGCGTCATCCTTACTTGTGGGATATTCTCTTCCCCAACAGGAAATGGCAAAGAGCCCAGCAAAGCTGGTCACATGATCCCTCCTAGGCTCCGCCTACCCCAGTCATTCGACCGACGTTAAGGAGGAATATTTGCATAGGAGAAACCATATGTTACCGTGGTGACTGTAGTTAAAGAAAATAAATTATCAGACCTGATTAAAAAAACCAGGGCGGGCCGTGGACCGGACACACCGTTGGAGAAAGTAATTTATCAGGTAAACATAAATTCTGTTTTCTCCAACATAGGTGTGTCCGGTCCACGGCGTCATCCTTACTTGTGGGAACCAATACCAAAGCTTTAGGACACGGATGAAGGGAGGGAGCAAATCAGGTCACCTAAATGGAAGGCACCACGGCTTGCAAAACCTTTCTCCCAAAAATAGCCTCAGAAGAAGCAAAAGTATCAAATTTGTAAAATTTAGAAAAAGTGTGCAGTGAAGACCAAGTCGCTGCCTTACATATCTGATCCACAGAAGCCTCGTTCTTGAAGGCCCATGTGGAAGCCACAGCCCTAGTGGAGTGAGCTGTGATTCTTTCAGGAGGCTGCCGTCCGGCAGTCTCATAAGCCAATCGGATAATGCTTTTAATCCAGAAGGAGAGAGAGGTAGAAGTTGCTTTTTGACCTCTCCGTTTACCAGAATAAACAACAAACAAAGACAAAGTTTGTCTGAAATCCTTAGTAGCTGCTAAGTAAAATTTGAGAGCACGAACTACATCCAAGTTGTGCAACAAACGTTCCTTCTTTGAAACTGGATTAGGACACAAAGAAGGCACAACTATCTCCTGGTTAATGTTTTTGTTAGAAACAACTTTTGGAAGAAAACCAGGTTTAGTACGCAAAACCACCTTATCTGCATGGAACACCAGATAAGGAGAAGAACACTGCAGAGCAGATAATTCTGAAACTCTTCTAGCAGAAGAAATTGCAACCAAAAACAAAACTTTCCAAGATAATAACTTAATATCAACGGAATGTAAGGGTTCAAACGGAACCCCCTGAAGAACTGAAAGAACTAGGTTGAGACTCCAAGGAGGAGTCAAAATTTTGTAAACAGGCTTGATTCTAACCAGAGCCTGAACAAAGGCTAGAACATCTGGCACAGCTGCCAGCTTTTTGTGAAGTAACACAGACAAGGCAGAAATCTGTCCCATCAAGGAACTTGCAGACAATCCTTTTTCCAATCCTTCTCGAAGGAAGGATAGACTCTTAGGAATCTTAACCTTGTCCCAAGGGAATCCTGCAGATTCACACCAACAGATATACCAAATTATGTGGTAATTTTTCTGGTTACAGGCTTTCAGGCCTGAACAAGAGTATTAATAACAGAATCTGAGAACCCTCGCTTTGATAAGATCAAGCGTTCAATCTCCAAGCAGTCAGCTGGAGTGGGTCGAACGGACCTAGAACAAGAAGGTCTCTCAAAGGTAGCTTCCATGGTGGAGCCGATGACATATTCACCAGATCTGCATACCAAGTCCTGCGTGGCCACGCAGGAGCTATCAAAATCACCGACGCCCTCTCCTGATTGATCCTGGCTACCAGCCTGGGGATGAGAGGAAACGGCGGGAACACATAAGCTAGTTTGAAGGTCCAAGGTGCTACTAGTGCATCCACTAGAGCCGCCTTGGGATCCCTGGATCTGTACCCGTAGTAAGGAACTCTGAAGTTCTGACGAGAGGCCATCAGATCCATGTCTGGAATGCCCCACGGTTGAGTGACTTGGGCAAAGATTTCCGGATGGAGTTCCCACTCCCCCGGATGCAATGTCTGACGACTCAGAAAATCCGCTTCCCAATTTTCCACTCCTGGGATGTGGATAGCAGACAGGTGGCAGGAGTGAGACTCCGCCCATAGAATGATTTTGGTCACTTCTTCCATCGCTAGGGAACTCCTTGTTCCCCCCTGATGGTTGATGTATGAACTTGGCCCTCGCTAGCTGAGGCCAAGCTTTGAGAGCATTGAATATCGCTCTCAGTTCCAGAATATTTATCGGTAGAAGAGATTCTACCCGAGACCAAAGACCCTGAGCTTTCAGGGATCCCCAGACCGCGCCCCAGCCCATCAGACTGGCGTCGGTCGTGACAATGACCCACTCTGGTCTGCGGAAGGTCATCCCTTGTGACAGGTTGTCCAGGGACAGCCACCAACGGAATGAGTCTCTGGTCCTCTGATTTACTTGTATCTTCGGAGACAAGTCTGAATAGTCCCCATTCCACTGACTGAGCATGAACAGTTGTAATGGTCTTAGATGAATGCGCACAAAAGGAACTATGTCCATTGCCGCTACCATCAAACCTATCACTTCCATGCACTGCGCTATGGAAGGAAGAGGAACGGAATGAAGTATCCGACAAGAGTCTAGAAGTTTTGTTTTTCTGGCTTCTGTCAGAAAAATCCTCATTTCTAAGGAGTCTATTATAGTTCCCAAGAAGGGAACCCTCGTTGACGGAGATAGAGAACTCTTTTCCACGTTCACTTTCCATCCGTGAGATCTGAGAAAGGCCAGGACAATGTCCGTGTGAGCCTTTACTTGAGGAAGGGACGACGCTCGAATCAGAATGTCGTCCAAGTAAGGTACTACAGCAATGCCCCTTGGTCTTAGCACCGCCAGAAGGGACCCTAGTACCTATGAGAAAATCCTAGGAGCAGTGGCTAATCCGAAAGAAAACGCCACGAACTGGAAATGCTTGTCCAGGAATGCAAACCTTAGGAACCGATGATGTTCCTTGTGGATAGGAAGATGTAGATACGCATCCTTGAAATCCACCTTGGTCATGAATTGACCTTCCTGGATGGAAGGAAGAAGTGTTCGAATGGTTTCCATCTTGAACGATGGAACCTTGAGAAACTTGTTCAAGATCTTGAGATCTAAGATTGGTCTGAACGTTCCCTCTTTTTTTGGGAACTATGAACAGATTGGAGTAGAACCCCATCCCTTGTTCTCCTAATGGAACAGGATGAATCACTCCCATTTTTAGCAGGTCTTCTACCCAATGTAAGAATGCCTGTCTTCTTATGTGGTCTGAAGACAACTGAGACCTGTGGAACCTCCCCCTTGGAGGAAGCCCCTTGAACTCCAGAGAATAACCTTGGGAGACTAGTTCTAGCGCCCAAGGATCCAGAACATCTCTTGCCCAAGCCTGAGCGAAGAGAGAGAGTCTGCCCCCCACCAGATCCGGTCCCGGATCGGGGGCCCGCATTTCATGCTGTCTTGGTAGCAGTGGCAGGTTTCCTGGCCTGCTTTCCTTTATTCCAGCCTTGCATAGGTCTCCAGGCTGGATTGGCTTGAGAAGTATTACCTTCCTGCTTAGAGGACGTAGCCCTTGGAGCTGATCCGTTTCTGCGAAAGGGACGAAACTTAGGTTTATTTTTGGTCTTGAAAAGACCTATCCTGAGGAAGGGCGTGGCCCTTGCCCCCAGTGATATCAGAGATAATCTCTTCCAAGTCAGGGCCAAAGAGTGTTTTCCCCTTGAAAGGAATGTCAAGCAATTTGTTCTTGGAAGACGCATCCGCTGCCCAAGATTTTAACCAAAGCGCTCTGCGCCACAATAGCAAACCCAGAATTTTTTCGCCGCTAACCTAGCCAATTGCAAGGTGGCGTCTAGGGTGAAAGAATTAGCCAATTTAAGAGCACGAATTCTGTCCATAATCTCCTCATAAGAAGAAGAATTACTAATAATCGCCTTTCCTAGCTCATCAAACTAGAAACACGCGGCTGCAGTGACAGGGACAATGCATGCAATTGGTTGTAGAAGGGAACCTTGCTGAACAAACATCTTTAGCAGACCTTCTAATTTTTTTATCCATAGGATCTTGGAAAGCACAACTATCTTCTATGGGTATAGTGGCGCGCTTGTGTAGAGTAGAAACCGCCCCCTCGACCTTGGGGACTGTCTGCCATCAGTCCTTTCTGGGGTCGACTATAGGAAAACAATTTTATAAATATGGGGGGAGGTACTAAAGGTATACCGGGCCTGTCCCATTCTTTACTAACAATGTACGCCACCCGCTTGGATATAGGAAAAGCTTCGGGGGGCCCCTCTAAGAACTTTTCCATTTTACATAGTGGTTCTGGAATGACCAGATAATCACAATCATCCAAATTGGATAGCACCTCCTTAGGCAGAGCGCGGAGATGTTCCAACTTAAATTTAAAAGTAATCACATCAGGTTCAGCTTGTTGAGAAATGTTTCCTGAATCTGAAATTTCTCCCTCAGACAAAACCTCCCTGGCCCCCTCAGACTGGTGTAGGGGCCCTTCAGAAACCATATCATCAGCGTTCTCATGCTCTACAGAATTTTCTAAAACAGAGCAGTCGCGCTTTCGCTGATAAGTGGGCATATTGGCTAAAATGTTTTTGATAGAATTATCCATTACAGCCGTTAAATGTTGCATAGTAAGGAGTATTGGCGCACTAGATGTACTAGGGGCCTCCTGTATGGGCAAGACTGGTGTAGACGAAGGAGGGGATGATGCAGTACCATGCTTACTCCCCTCACTTGAGGAATCATCTTGGGCATCATTTTTACTAAATTTTTTTATGACATAAAATACATATAGTTAAATGAGAAGGAATCTTGTTTTCCCCACAGTCAGAACACAATCTATCTGGTAGTTCAGACATGTTAAACAGGCATAAACTTGATAACAAAGCACAAAAAACGTTTTAAAATAAAACCGTTACTGTCACTTTAAATTTTAAACTAAACACACTTTATTACTGCAATTGCGAAAAAGTATGAAGGAATTGTTCAAAATTCACCAAAATTTCACCACAGTGTCTTAAAGCCTTAAAAGTATTGCACACCAAATTTGGAAGGTTTAACCCTTAAAATAACGGAACCGGAGCCGTTTTTATATTTAACCCCTTTACAGTCCCTGGAATCTGCTTTGCTGAGACCCAACCAAGCCCAAAGGGGAATACGATACCAAATGATGCCTTCAGAAAGACTTTTCTATGTATCAGAGCTCCACACACATGCAGCTGCATGCCATGCTGTCCTCAAAAACAAGTGCGCCATACCGGCGCGAAAATGAGGCTCTGACTATGATTAGGGAAAGCCCCTAAAGAATAAGGTGTCTAAAACAGTGCCTGCCGATATAATCATATCAAAATACCCAGAATAAATGATTCCTCAAGGCTAAATATGTGTTAATAATGAATCGATTTAGCCCAGAAAAAGTCTACAGTCTTAATAAGCCCTTGTGAAGCCCTTATTTACTATCTTAATAAACATGGCTTACCGGATCCCATAGGGAAAATGACAGCTTCCAGCATTACATCGTCTTGTTAGAATGTGTCATACCTCAAGCAGTAAGAGACTGCACACTGTTCCCCCAACTGAAGTTAATTCCTCTCAACAGTCCTGTGTGGAACAGCCATGGATTTTAGTTACGGTGCTAAAATCATTTTCCTCATACAAACAGAAATCTTCATCTCTTTTCTGTTTCTGAGTAAATAGTACATACCAGCACTATTTTAAAATAACAAACTCTTGATTGAATAATAAAAACTACAGTTAAACACTAAAAAACTCTAAGCCATCTCCGTGGAGATGTTGCCTGTACAACGGCAAAGAGAATGACTGGGGTAGGCGGAGCCTAGGAGGGATCATGTGACCAGCTTTGCTGGGCTCTTTGCCATTTCCTGTTGGGGAAGAGAATATCCCACAAGTAAGGATGACGCCGTGGACCGGACACACCTATGTTGGAGAAATAGCCATTGTGTTCTCTGGGCCAAAGAGGAAAAGGACCATCCAAGCTGTTATCAGGTCCAAAAGCCAGCGTCTGTCATGGCATGGGTAACTTGCACATCTGTGAGGGCACTATTAATGCAGAAAGTTATGTATACATTTTGGAGCAACATTTGCTGCCATCCAGGCATTGTCTTTTCCAAGGACGTCCCTGCATTTTCCAGCAGGACAACGCCAAACCACATTCTGCCCGGATTACAAGCGCAATGTTGCATGAGCAGAGAGTGCGGGTGCTAGCATGGCCTGCCTGCAGTCCTGACCTGTCTCCAATTGAGAATGTGTGGCGCATTATGATGCGCAAAATAAGGCAACAAAGGCCCCATATAGTTGCTCAGCGGAAGACATGCATAATGGATGAATGGGGGAAATTCTGCTTGCTAAAATTAGCCAACTGGTGTCTTCAGTGCCCAAACACTTAATAAGTGTTATTAAAAGAAAAGGTGATGTTACACAGTGGTAAACAGTCCCGACATTTTGGGAGTGTGTTGCAGTCATCAGATTTGAAATTAGTTTATATTTTCAGAAATATATTAAATTCACAAAGTAAAATATCAAATAATGTGTTTTCAATATAGTACAGGGTGAATTGAATTTTCATATGACTTTTTGTTTTTGTTTTTTGCATTTTCCATAGTGTACAGTCTCTTACATGAAATAAAAGAGAAGACATTTCAAACTAGATTTACCATGCCATTTCCATGTACAAAATAAGAAACTGAATAGGTGAATAACCAATATAGGGCTAGATTATGAGTAGATCGCTATTTATCGCTCCCGCTTGTGCGTTAACAGCGCGTGACCTTGGCTTTTTGCGCGAATCGGGTACACATGTACTCCCTCTTTCTCAAAGTCTTATACCTGTGTTTATTGTGAGGTTTTGGTAGACAAGCCTGCGCAACTGTGTTCCACATGCCTTGAGAAGGCTACGACTTCCAAACATAAGAGAATGTCTTGCGCTACTGAGCCGTCCACCTCTGAGGGGTCTCCGTCCCGTGAGATGCATTCCCCATTGGTGTCCCCTATACCACATACAGTGCCCCAGGGTCCGACTGTTACCCCTTCTGGGGAAATTGCTTGGCCGTTGGACTTTGCGGACCAGCTTGAAACAGCAGCTGCTAAGGTGATCCATGCTTTGCTGCGTTCTGCTAAGCGCAAGCGTAGAGCTTTTCATAGCAGCCCGACCCAGGAGTTGTGTCTGTTGGACGCCCCAGAGGGGTTGTACAATGACGAGGCCCAATCTGACGCATCAGAAGAGGCCTTTTTCGGGGTCGGAGTCCGTGTCATCTAAACCTCCGGCAGTGGAGGAACCCGGTTTTCAGTTTAAAATGAAGAACTTGTGTTTTTTGTTAAAGCAAGTGCTGGCTACCTTAGAGGTTCCGGAACCCTAACTACCAAAGGAGCCCTCCATTCCTAAGTTGGATAAGGTTTACGAGGACAGGGTGGTTCCCCAGACCTTTCCGGTTCATGTCAAGATGGCAAACATTTTAAGAATGAGTGGGAGCGAATAGGTTCTTCCTTTTCCCCTTCTCAATTTTAAAAGCTTTTCCCCATCTCAGAGGCCCAGCTAGAGTTGTGGGGGACCATTCCCAAGGTGGAAAAGTTGGAAAAAATGTTGCGAAAAATGTTTCAATACACAGGGTTTGTTTTTCAACCGGCAGCGGCAGTAGCTGGAGCTGCGTCATATTGGTGTGATGCATTATTTGATATGATTGAGAAAGAACCCTCTTTCGAAGAGGTGCAGGAAAAGATTAAGGCCCTAAAGGTGGCCAATTCTTTCATTTGTGACGCTAATATGCAGATTATCCGCCTATGCCAAGGTGTCAGGTTTTTCGGTTCTAGCACGCAGAGCTCTGTGGCTAAAATCTTGGTCGGCGTACATGACCTCTAAGACGAGGCTGTTGTCTTTGCCTTTCAAGTGCCTTCCTTCCCCAGGATAAGAAGGCGAAGCCTAAGAGTGCTAATTTTCGTCCCCTTCGCGGGGATAAGTCGCAACTCGCTCAGTCCACCGCAAAAGCGGACCAATCCAAGGGTGCCTGGAAGCCTGCTCAAGCTTGGAACAAGTATAAGCAGCACAAGAAGTCCGCCGAGAATGTCTGCATGAAGGGTCGGCCCTCGACTGGTCTGCGGAGCCTGGTTGCAGGATGTTCAGGACCCGTGGGTTCTGGAGGTGGTCACCCAGAGCTACAGGATAGGGTTCAAGTCCTCTCCGCCCAGGGACAGATTCCTTCTGTCAAACTTGTCTTCAAGGCCGGAAAATAGAGAGGCCTTTCTGGGTTGTGTGCAGGATCTCTCCGCTCTAGGGGTTATCGTACCAGTACCCCAGGCAGAAAGGGTCTATGGTATTACTCTAATTTGTTCGTGTTCCCAAAGAAAGAGCGCACGTTCCGCCCTATTCTGGACCTCAAATGTTTAAACAAGTTTCTGTCTGTTCCATCATTCAAAATGGAAACGATCAGATGCATTCTTCCCCTAGTCCTAGAGGGGCAGCTAATGACTTCTATAGATTTGAGGGATGCCTACCTTCATGTTCCGATTCACAGGGACCATGTCAGGTTCCTCAGATTTGCCTTTCTGGATCAGCATTTCCAGTTCGTGGCCCTTCCCTTCGGTTTGTCGACGGCCCCGAGAGTCTTTACCAAGGTCCTGGGGGCCCTTCTAGCAGTAGCCAGATCCCAGGGCAATGATATTTTGGTTCAGGTGCCATCATACCATCTGGCAGAGGTCCACACCAGGGTCCTGCTGCAGTTACTTAAATCTCACGGTTGGAGGATCAACTTCGAGAAGAGTTCTCTGGTTCCCAGTACCAGAGTGGAGTTCTTAGGCACGATCATAGACTTGGTGTCCATGAAGATCTTTCTCACGGACAAGCGACTCGCAAAGATGGCATCCACCTGTCTTGCCCTTCAGTCTACAGCGAGACCGTCCGTAGCTCAGTGCATGGAAATGATTGGGCTCATGCATTCCAGCATGAACATCATTCAGGTTTCATCTCAGACCTCTTCAATGGTGCATGTTGAGACAGTGGAACGGCGATCATTCCGATCTGTCGCAGTCGAAACACATGAATGCACAGACTCGGATTTCCCTCTCCTGGTGGATACGCCCGGATCACCTGTCCATGGGGACATCCTTCCTAAGATCGTCGTGGGAGATTGTTACCACGGACGCGAGTCTGGAGGGATGGGGAGCTGTTTGGGGTGCCAGGATGGCACAGGGGAAGCGGTCTCGCTTAGAGTCCCTTTTTTTCAATAAATATTCTGGAGCTTTGAGCGATCTACAACGCTTTGGAGGTGTGGCCTCGTCTGAGAGACTTCAGCTTTATCAGGTTCCAGACAGACAATATCACCTCGGTGGCTTACATCAACCACCAGGGGGGCACGAGGAGCTCCCTGGCAATAAGGGAGGTGTCTTGGATACTGGAGTGGGCAGAGACGCACAACTGTTCGCTCTCTGTGATCCACATCCCAGGTGTGGACAACTGGGAGGCAGATTTTCTCAGCAGGCAGAATTTTCACCCGGGGGAATGATCTCTTCACCCCAAGTTGTTTGCGGAAATCTGTCTCAGATGGGGGACGCCGGAGATTGATCTCATAGCGTCCAGATTGAACTGCAAGCTTCCCTGATATGGATCAAGGTCGAGGGACCCCCAGGCGGAGCTAATAGACGCATTGGTGATGCCTTGGGGGTTCGGTCTAGTATACATATTCCCTCCGTTACCGCTTCTTCCTCGTGTAGTGGCGCATATAAAGCAGGAGAGAGCGTCCTCCATTCTGATTGCTCCTTCGTGGCCAAAGAGGACGTGGTTCGGGGATTTCATCCTCTCCGCCGTGGAGGTTACCGTGTCGCAGGGATCTGCTGGAACAGGGTCCTTTTTAACACCAAAATCTCCAATCTCCATGCAGTCAGCCTCAGAGAATAAACGCTCAGTCTTGGCAAAAAGGGGTTTTGCAGACAATGTTATTGGCACTCTGGTTCAGGCAAGAAAGCCGGTCACTGGTGTGAGACTCATGGCTACCCTTGGCACCGGATGAGGGTATCCAGGATTTTGTCCTTTCTTCAAGAAGGATTGGAGAAGGGTCTCGCCGCTAGTTCCCTAACGGGGCAAATTTTCGACTTTATCTGTTCTGTTACACAGGAGACTCGCTGATCTCCCTGACATACAATCCTTTGTTCAGGCTCTATCTCGAATCAGGCCAGTCTTTAAGCAGTCTGCTCCCCCTTGGAGATTAAACTTGGTACTTAAGGTCTTGCAGAAGGTTTCGTTTGAACCTATGCATTTTCTTGACATAAAAAATCTATCATGGAAGGTTCTCTGTTGGCCATTGCATCGGCATGCAAAGTTTCTGAGCTGGCGGCCTTGCAATATGAGCCCCCTTATCTGGTGTTCCATGCTGATAAGGCTGTTCTTGGCACTGGTGTGGGGTTTCTCCCCAAGGTGGTGTCTAACCGCAACATCAATCAGGAGATAGTCATTCCTACTTTATGTCCTAATCCTTCTTCTTCTATGGAGAGGTTACTTCATAATCTGGACGTGGTTCGTGCCTTGAAATTTTATCTTCAGGCCACAAAGGATTTCAGACAATCTAACTCTCTTTTTGTCATGTATTCAGGGAAACGCAGGGGTCAGAGGGCTTCTGCTACTTCTTTGTCTTTTTGGCTGAGGAGCCTGATCCGCTTGGCCTATGAGACAGCAGGACATAAGCCTCCTCAAAGGATTACGGCTCATTCCACTAGAGCGGTAGCTTCATCTTGGGCCTTCAAGAATGAGGTTTCTATGGAGCAGATTTGCAAGGCGGCTACCTAGTCCTCCTTGCATAACTTCACTAAGTTTTACAAATTTGACGTTTTTGCTTCTGCGGAAGCGGTATTTGGGAGAGAGGTTCTACAGGCTGTGGTGCCCTCAGATTAAGGGTTCGCCTTTTACCCTCCCGGTTTCATTCAGTGTCCTCTAGAGCTTGGGTATATGTTCCCACTAGTAATGAATGAACACGTGGCGCTCCTCCCCTTTAGATGGAAAATATAAATTATGCTTACCTGATAATTTTATTTCCATCGAGGGGAGGAGAGCCCACGGCCCCCGCCCGTATCTCCGATGGGCGGACCTAAATTTAATATTCTCTTCTGGCACCATTTATACCCTAATGTTTCTCCTACTGTTCCTTGTTCCCTTGGCAGAATGACTGGGGGATGAGGGGAGTGGGGGAGGTATTTAAGCCTTTGGCTGGGGTGTCTTTGCCTCCTCCTGGTGGCCAGGTTCTTAATTCCCACTAGTAATGAATGAAGCCGTGAACTCTCCTCGATGGAAATAAAATTATCAGGTAAGCATAATTTATGTTTTCTTAAAAAAAATAGATAACCCCTTTATAAAGTAAAAACAAAAGAGCGCCTCATAGTGTAGACTATGTGATTTATGAAACAAATAAAAATAAAAATCCCAAATGGGTCACTCACAAGTGAGATGGCACTGTATAGACGAATAGTGCAAATAGGCAGGCTGGATGTCTAAGGAGGAATTCCCCTGGATTTTTATGCCAGGAGCATCTGCCTGCCTATTTGCATTATTCCTCTATACAGTGCCATCTCACTTGTGAGTAACCCATTTGGGATTTTTTTTCATAAATCACAGGGATTTTTCTTTTATTTAAGGTATCATGTGTAGTATAGTGCCCCCTGTCTACTTTGTATATAAAGTGACTGTTATAATCTCTTTATTACCCATTCCCCAGTTTTTCATAATCAACACAGTTATATTAATACACTTTTTACCTCTTATTACTTGTCTCTAAGCCTCTGCAGACTACCCCCCTTATTTAAGTCCTTTTGACAGAGATGCATTTAGCCAATCAGTGCTGACTCATAAATAACTTCACGGGAGTGAGCACACTGTTATCAAAATATGACACACATGAACTAGCGCTGTCTATCTGTGAAAAACTGTCAAAATGCACTGAGATAAGAGATGGCCTTCAAGGGCTTAGAAATCAGTTTATGAACCTACCTAGGTTTAGCTTTCATCAAAGATACCAAGATGATAAAAGTAAATTGGAAAGTTGTTTAAAATGGCATGCCCTATCTGAATCATGAAAGTTTAATTTTGACTAGACGTTCCCTTTAAATACAATATATATATATATATATATATCTATATCTATATATATATATATATCTCTATATATATATATCTATCTCTATATATATATATCTATCTCTATATCTATCTATCTCTATATCTATCTATCTATCTATCTATCTCTCTATCTCTATCTATCTCTCAATCTATATCTATCTATCAATCTATATCTATCTATATCTCTTTCTATATCTCTATCTATCTATCTATCTATCTCTCTCTATCTATCTATCTATCTATCTCTATCCATCTATCTATCCATCTATCTATATCTATCTATCTATCTCTATCTTATCTATCTATATCTGATGTTGTTGTTATACATATATATATATAATTCCAAAAAGAAGCAGGCACTCTCCGTTTGAACTTCAAAATAATTTTACTTAGTGACGTTTCGGGGTTTCACCCCCGTCCTCAGACTTAGTAAGTCTGAGGACCGAAACGTCACTTAGTAAAATTATTTTGAAGTTCAAACGGAGAGTGCCTGCTTCTTTTTGGAATTGTGTACTACTTTGCTGTGCACCCCGGATTATAATTGCGAGTGCTTTTACCTCTGGATTTTGTTCATATATATATATATATATATATATATATATATATATATATATATATATATATATATATATATATACACATATACATATATATATATATATATACACACACACGTTTTCAGCAACTTGACTGCAAAGAGCTCAAATGTACTTATATATATTTATATGTATACATATATATTTGTGTGTTTATATGTGTATGCATGTCTGTAAATACATAAATACACGTACAAATACATATATATATATATAATTAATGTAGATAAATATACATACCTACACACACATTGTATGTATCTCTGTTAAAGCCCTTTGCCTGCCTTTTTTTCCTAACACCTGAGAGCTAATATCTTTTTATTCCAATTTTTTATTATTATTTTTTATTAAAAAGTGCTATTATAAGTGTAAGTATACTTTTATTGTATTTTTCATGTGTTTTGTGCAACCTTTTATACAAGCTTAACAGTTAACCAGAGCTCTGAAGTCAATCTATCCCAATGCGCGTTAAATTAAATTGCACTCAAGTGAACAAGTTTACTTTCAACTTGTAATAAGCCGCGATAAACCATTTATCGCTCGCATGCAAGAGTTAGCGTGCCACTCGTAATCTAGCCCTTAGTATAGATATACCTATATATATATATATATATATATATATATATATATATATATTTTTTTTTTTATATATATATTTTTTGTTAAGCTGTAAAATGTAGTGATCTATAATAAATATTTCCGTTAAGTATACTAAGAAGTGAATACATATAGCAAAACCATATGCATCTATTTTATTTCCATTTGTATCATACAAGGGATTTCTAATACATTTACATTCTACTTCAAAAATAAATTACATATATACTTACAGAGTCACCAACAAACCAGACATGGTCTCCCAAGGATTTTTCCAAGCTAATCAGTAGGTCTGGTGCAGCTTTGGCCACATACTCTGTTTGCTTCCGTTTCTAAAATATAATACAGAACTCAAAATGTTATTAATGTTTTAACTTAGTGCTGTTAAGTTTTCTAGAATAAAAATAGAGACTTATAAAAGGATATTCTTAAACAATTTTTTTATAGGCTCATGATGGGGAACTCATTGGCTACACTTATTCAAAGCAAGAATTATGCACTTAAAGGGAAACTGAAGCCAAATTTTTTCTTTAATGATTTAGATAGAGCATGCAATTTTAAGCAACTTTCTAATTTACTACTATTATTTTTTCTTCGTTCTCTTGATATCTTTATTTGAAAAATCAGTAATGTAAGCATAGGAGCCGGTCCATTTTTGGTTCAGACACTGGATAGCGCTTGCTGATTTGTGGCTACATGTAGCAAGCTCTACCCAGGTGCTGAACCAAAGATGGTTCGGCTCGTAAGCTTACATTCCTGTTTTTTCAAATAAAGGTACCAAGAGAACGAAGAAAAAATGATAAAAGGAGTAAATTAGAAAGTTGCTTAAAATTGCATGCTCTATCTGAATCATGAAAGAAAAAATTTGGCTTCAGTATCCCTATAATATTTGGTTTATAGAGTGGTTACAGTGATTTTTTAACATTGTGTTGCTGCATATATAATACAGAGGCTTACCTGTCAAATTAAAAGTATATATCTCTATCTATACACACATATAGGCAAGACTAAAAAATTCTGGGTACATTTGTATTTATACAAAATTGGACTGAGTAAAACTGGAATTTTTTAGTGTACCTATGTAGGTGTCTTCAAATGAAATGGATAGTACTTTTTATTAGTATGGCCTCACATGCCACCGTTACATGAACACAAAGTACGCAAAAAAATGATAGACATATTGCGTAGTACAAGTCTGCATGTATAGCCTACTTGCCCATGTTATCCGAGAACACCAGGTAAAACAACTAGTGAATGGCTGATACCATCACACCCCCCTTCTGACGTATATGTAGTTAACATTCGGATAATCCATACGACACAGCCGCATTCTGATTAGCGGCCGCGATCACATGGTCAGGAGACGCATCTCCTCCCGGATTGGCTGGCGCTTCTACAAATGAGCACTAACAAGGCCGATCTGCGCCTTTGACAAAGCAGTAGGCGAAACGAGCGTCAGGTGTTCACACTGCTTTATACCTTGTACAATTGTTGGCCTTAATTGGCAATATAGATAAGTTTTAGGAGCATACCTTTAATATAATTTGGGGTTACATGATATGATAATTTTTCAAGGTGGCTAATAGTAGTTAGCGGTGGTTGATATATCAACATAACGGTGATACCGAGTGTACCGTGCCCATGACTTGGGATTGTTCGGTCCTCCCGCTTTTTATCACGCTAGCCTCACGTAACATAGTATGAATCATAAATGCTCTTACTGTATATTTATTTCTCAATTAAAAAGATACGGGTTTCTTTCCCATGGGTAATAGGAGAAGCTAGTTAATTAATAAAAATACTAATAATAATACCCATTAATAATAAATAATTGACTGTATCTGTGAGTACAAAACTTACTTTTTCTGCTTCATTTTCTGCTTCCCAAGGAAACTCAGATATGAAGTCATCAATTGAATCTATAATAGCATCAACACGAAGTTGTTCCAAATCAGATTTACCTGTCAATCCTGTGAGTAAAAGAAAAAAAACAAAACGTACAAACCTTAAAAAAAATGCCACTTTTTATAGACTGATTAGCAGTTAATTAGGGACATGAAAAACAAACATTTTCTGTCATGATTCAGATAGATCATACAATATTAAAGAACTTCCAATTTACTTATTTGATCAAGTTTGCTTCAACCTCTTTGTATTCTTTGGTGAACGAGGAGCAATGCTAGCTGAGCGAATGACAAGAGGCATATATGTGGAGCCACCAATCAGTAGCTAGCTCCCATTAGTGCATTATTGCTCCTGTAAGGTAGAAGAGAAAAGAGAGTACCTCATAGTGTAGATATCACTGTGCAATTGAGTGGTGAAGTGTAGTGTAATCCAGTGGAAAGGTACTCACAAGTGAGGTGGCACTTTTCGCTAAAAAAGTGCAAGCAGTCAGTACGCTGACCAAAAAGGTGCAGTGGAATCTGGTTGGGCATTTCACTGTCGGGATATCGTCAGACAGGACCCTGGTGGTGTTTGGAGCCGTGCTCCACGGAGTCTCTCTTTGTCCCGGTGTGAAACAATCTGTTTAAGGGGGACTGGTAAAAGCTGACTGGAAAATGTTTCTCGGCCTCTAGCTCCTGGCCGTTTCTCGGCCTCTAGCTCCTGGCCGTTTCATCAGATAAATTACGTACAAGGTTTCAGAGTAAGTTTAAAAAGGTGTACATATCACCTGATTGGATAAATGAAAGCCAATAAAAACGTTTGTGACATTGATAAAAAAACTACAATTTGTTAGACATTTTTTGATAAGAACAGATTATTCCTGGTGAAAGGGGAATAACTACTGGTATAGGAAATATCTATTGGTTGAAACGGATTAATAAAATGTCAAAAAGAATACTTATTAAAAAATATATGAAAATTGAAAGAGCGGATATTTGAAAATGGTCTTCTATAAAAAGACATTATGATTAATATTATAGAAGACCATTTTCAAATATCCGCTCTTTCAATTTTCATATATTTTTTAATAAGTATTCTTTTTGACATTTTATTAATCCGTTTCAACCCTATAGATATTTCCTATACCAGTAGTTATTCCCCTTTCACCAGGAATAATCTAATCTGTTCTTATCAAAAAATGTCTAACAAATTGTAGTTTTGCAACAATGTCACAAACGTTTTTATTGGCTTTCTTTTATCCAATCAGGTGATATGTACACCTTTTTAAACTTACTCTGAAACCTTGTATGTAATTTATCTGATGAAACGGCCAGGAGCTAGCGGCCGAGAAACGCATTATTAGCTCTATTAAACCTGTTTTTAATTGCTAAGTTTGGATTACTTCCATTTCTTGCCAGTTTTTATAACCCGTGAGATGTTACTGACATTTTCCAGTCAGCTTTTACCAGTCCCCCTTAAACAGATTGTTTCATACCGGGACAAAGAGAGACTCCGTGGAGCACGACTCCAAACACCACCAGGGTCTGACGATATCCCGACAGTGAGACGCCCAACCAGATTCCACTGCACCTTTTTGGTCAGCGTACTGACTGCTGCAAATGTCAGCCTGCCTGCTTGCACTTTTTTAGCGAAAAGTGCCACCTCACTTGTGAGTACCTTTCCACTGGATTACACTACACTTCACCACTCAATTGCACAGTGATATCTACACTATGAGGCACTCTCTTTTCTCTTCTACCTTATAGATACCTGATTCACCGCCAGCACCAAGAGAAGCAGCCTCAAAACACCGAACTCCTGTATCCATTTGTAGATTCACCTGAAACCACGAACATTTGTTTCTCCCTTTGAACACTTTTTGGTTTATATTCCAGACTTCAGAACTTAACGGTCATGTTTTATGTCTTTCACAGAAAGGACACTTATGTTTTCTAATCACTGTTTGCAACATACAGTTACTCATAGACCACTATTTTTTATTTCCAAGTGTTACTTATGTTTTTTGTCTTTATGCACATTTAATCTCATTAGTCCTTTTTTTCCCAGGGATTCACTTTTTGTACACAGAAAGCATATAATATATATTATTTTTTTTTGCTAAAGCGGATTGACATTTTGCACAAAATTATCTATCCCCATTTCGGTTTTTACATTACGTCATTTATTATTATATATTTTATACTTTCCCTATACTATCCATAGGCGCATCTTATTTATATTTTACACCTCGGTGTAAAATATACATCCATTATTGCTCCTGTGTCTACCTAGATATGCATTTCAACAAAGTATACCAAGAGAATTAAGCAAACTAGATAACAGAATTGAATTGGAAAGTTATTTAAAATTGCATGCACTATCTGAATTATGAATAACAATTTTTGGGTTTCATGTCCCTTTAAGACAATATGATTTTGCCCAGAAACCAATAAGTGAGCTCTATTTTCCTGACTGCTAATATTACAGAAGCAACTTTTTATACTGTTTATGAGTTTATAGTAAGATTCTGCATTATTAGCTAGATTACAAGTTTGTGCATTCGTCTTTAAACGCTGAAAATATGGTATTATCATTGTTAAAACAGCACCGCAGCCATTACAAGTCTTGACGGTATAGGCGTACCGCAAGCCTTTTAGCCTGTAACGCAACGTCGGTACCGCACTCAAAAAAAATGACTTTTTTTCATGGGATTCCCATAGCGCTGGTATTAAGAGTTTTGCGGTCAGGCTAAAAAGCAAGGGTTACAGCCTAAAACCACAAGATCCGTAACGCCATCTAAAGTCAGTAGTTATGAGTTATGTTACAGCTTTGTAGCGTAAAACTCATAACTAAACTGTTACAAAGTACACTAACACCCCTAAACCGAGGCCCTCCCGCATCGCAAACCCTAAATTAAATTTATTAACCCCTAATCTGCCGTTCCCGATATCGCCGCCACTAATAAAATTTAGTAGCCTATTCCGCTGCTCCCCAACATCATCACCACTATACTAAAGTTAACCCCTAAACCGCCGCCCTCCTGCATCGCAAACACTATTTAAATATTATTAACCCCTAATCTGCCGTCCGCCCACATCGCCCCCACTATACTAACGTTTTTAAACCCTACACCGTTGCCACTATAATAAACCTATTAACCCCTAAACTTACCTGTGAAATAAAACCTAAGCTAGCTACAATATAACCAATAGTTATATTGTAGCTAGCTTCGGTTTTATTTTTATTTCACAGGTAAGTTTGTATTTATTTTAACTAGGTAGACTAGTTAGTAAATAGTTATTAACTATTTAATAACTACCCAGTTAAAATAAATACAAAATTACCTGTCAAATAAAACCTAAGCTACCTTACACTAAAACCTAAAATTACAAAAAATAAAAAACCTACCATTGCAAAAAATAAAAAAACGAAATTATCCAAAATAAAAAATTATTCCTATTCTAATACCCTTTAAAAAAAAAAAAACACCATCCCAAAATAAAAAAAGCCTAATCTAAAATAAACTACCAAGGGCCCTGAAAGGGGCTTTTTGTAGGGGATTGCCCTAAAGATAATAGCTCTTTTCCTACAAAAGAAAAACAAAGACCCCTTAAAAAAAATACATTACACAAAATAACAAACAAATTATCAAAAAAATAAAAAAATATTCCTTTTCTAATACCCTTTATAAAAAAAACACCCCAAAATAAAAAACCTAATCTAGAATAAACTACCAATGGCCCTTAAAAGGGCCTTTTGTAGGGGGCGGAGCAAGCCCAGAAGCTGATCGGAAGCACATTACTTCAGCTCCGCTGAAATTATACATAAAACCTGCTTTTTCGACCATCAGATTCAGCTCGAATTGGAAGTTCTAGTGGCTTTTGTGATCATCAGCGACTGCTTTTGAGCCCAGACAAATACGTTGAGAAGGAGAGAATTGTGGCTCTTTGGATAAACTCATAATTCTACTGCGTGTAAGCGGCCATCTTTCCATCCACGCGGCAATACATCAACTCAGAGGCGAAACTACAGATTGTCCCTCATACTCAGATCGGAGCCACTAGTCAACAGAAACACGATCAGAACTTGTCATTTAATGAATCCGCTGCAGTACAGGGCTTATTACATCTAAGGTGGAGCGCTCTATACAAGTAACAGGAATTTTAAGCTGCGCAACTCAAGCTGTCTACTCCCATATTACCCACCATGGAGGTCAGTATACAGAACATGCAGGCCCTCTTTCTGGACTTTAAGTTGATGCTGCTCAGGGACCTGGGCAGCTGGCTTGAACCAAATACAGATGAGCGGACAAGGACCCTTACTTCTGCAGTATCTTTGCCCACGGACAGCCAGAGGGACGGCAGTGAGCACTTCAAACACGTTGGTCAGACCCGGATCTTACGATGCGGCTGATCCCCCGGACAAGGACACAATTTCTGTAGCCCACTAGCTGACAAGAGCAAAAATCTACAGATCGGATCTTTACATTTCTATACGAGATAGAATACAGGAGAGAAGAGCCCTAACATTTTGACCGCACATGCAGCACTGCCCCTTTGGCAATTGGTCTGGAAAGAGACTACAAACAGTTTATTCCCATACTGCAAACTTGGAATAGGTTAACTTTAGTAACTCTACCTTCCATGGATACAAGATCTCAATATAGTTTGAATTTTTGATTTTGTAATCTCTATATAGTTTTTCATTAGTTCCTACTGTTACTATTGATTTATATGACAATGTCTCTAATTTAAAATATAAGACAATGAATAGGGAAAATTTTAATATTATATTTAGTCTTTAGTCATTGCCCATTTTACTGTTCTGATAATACAATATATACTGTTTGTGGACAGCAACCTAGCCCTAGGTTACATAACCTTTGCCGCTACCAATATGTTAGTTGTTTGTTGTGAATCATTATCTATTCTTTTAAACAGCACGCTACTTGGGTATAGGGCCCATACCCGGGTAGAAAGGCATGTCACTAAAAGATTATCAATAGTTGATTACTCTCATATTACAGTATCAGTAGGGCAGATTTGTGATGGCATTGTGCAGACTTAAATACCTCAAAAGTATGTCCCCATCACAAGCAAGACTAATTTATAAGGAACCCGAAAAATAAGAATGTTTATATTTATTTGTCCTAAATACATGGACACTCATCTTAGATGCAGACGCTATATATTAACATTGACAATAGACTGTTTTGATAGTAACGTGACTGGGTTTAGGTCTTATGATATATGATGGCTTGCTAGCACGATCTATCTGTCTGCATAATCCCTAATATTGAAAGGCTATATTGCTTTGTTGGTTATTACTATGAGGTTTGATTTATTTCTAGCCTACTTAATATTGCGGCCATTAATAATCCCTCCCTTATTTTATCTACTACTTACTCTATATTGATTCATCTGAGTAACTAGGCCCATAGGTGACCATACTTGATCTAAGGGGAATAGATACTAGAGAACATCAATAAAAATGAGGTTTCACTTTTTATAATTCAATTTACAAAGTAGACTATTACTTTAAGCAATGCTACTGATACACTATATGCTCTTATTTTTTTTATTGTAACATGTCCCTTGAGAATAATGGAAATTGAGGGCCCAATCCGATATGCAGTGTCGCCCGCAAATGGGTTTGGTATCACATATACGGCGTAACCTAGAAGGTACGCTTGTATATTTCTGCCTTCGGACGTAGTTTTTTGGCCCATAGACAGGTATACCAAACCCGCGCAGTTTGGTATCCAATATACAGCGTAAGGACTTATGGGGCGAAAATTGAGAAATCTTACTACATTTTCACCTCGCCACAAATTGCAGGCATAGTAAGCCTTACGCTGTGTATTAGAGCCCCGTAGCTCCCTAAACTGGCTGCTAAATAAAACCTAACACCTAACGCATGTGCAATGTCTATCTACCTGTCAACCGCGAACTGCTAAATAAAACCTAACACCTAACGCATGCGCAATGTCTATCTACCTGTCAACCGCGATCCCCCGCCGCAATCCCTAATAAAGTATTTAACCCCTAAACCGTGGCTCCCGGACCCCGCCGCCACATACATTAAATGTATAACCCCCTAATGTGAGCCTTTACCACGCCGCCATCTATATTACCTACCCCCTAATGTGAGCCTCTTACACCGCCGCCATCTATATTAACTACCCCCTAATGTGAGCCCCTTACACCGCCGCCAGCTATATTAAAATTATTAACCCCTAATTTAACCCCCCTACACCGCCGCAACCTATATTAAAATTATTAACCCCTAATCTAATCCCCCTAAAGTAATCACCTCTATTACCAGCCCTTAAAAGGGCCTTTTGCGTGACATTGCCCCAAAGTAACAGCTCTATTGCCAGCCCTTAAAAGGGCTTTTTGCGGGGCATTGTCACAAAGTAATCAGCTCTTTTGCATCTAATCTAAATCCCCCTACACCGCCGCCACCTATAATAAATGTATTACCCCCTAATCTAATCCCCCCTACACCGCCACCACCTATAAAAAATGTATTACCCCCTAATCTAATCCCCCTACACCGCCGCCACCTATAATAAATGTATTACCCCCTAATCTGACCCCCTACACCGCCGCCACCTATATTAACTATATTAACCCTAATAATATTAGGGTTAATATAGTTAATATAGTTATTAGATTATATATATTAACTATATTAACCCTAATTATATTAGGGTTAATATAGTTAATATAGTTATTAGATTATATATATATATTAACTCTATTAACCCTATCTAACCCTAACACCCCTAACTAAATTCTTATTAAAATTAATATAATTAATATTAATATTATTAATTAAAATATTCCTTTTTAAAACAAAATACTTACCTATAAAATAAACCCTAATGCCTAGATTTAGAGTTCTGCGTTAGCCGTCCAAACCAGCGTTAGGGGGTCCTAACGCTGGTTTTGGCCGCCCGCTGGTATTTAGAGTCAGTCAGGAAAGGGTCTAACGCTCAATTTCCAGCCGCGACTTTTCCATACTGCAGATCCCCTTACGCCAATTGGGTATCCTATCTTTTCAATGGGATCTTTCTAACGCTGGTATTTAGAGTCTTGGCTGAAGTGAGCGTTAGAACTCTAACGACAAAACTCCAACCGCAGAAAAAAGTCAGGAGTTAAGAGCTTTATGGGCTAACGCCGGTTCATAAAGCTCTTAACTACTGTGCTCTAAAGTATACTAACACCCATAAACTACCTATGTACCCCTAAACCGAGGTCCCCCCACATCGCCGCCACTCTAATAAAAATTTTTAACACCTAATCTGCCGAACGCACACCGCCGCAACCTACATTATCCCTATGTACCCCTAATCTGCTGCCCCTAACATCGCCGACCCCTATATTATATTTATTACCCCCTAATCTGCCCCCCCCCAATGTCACCGCTACCTACCTACACTTCTTAACCCCTAATCTGCCGTCCGGACCTCGCTGCCACTATAATAAATGTATTAACCCCTAAACCGCCTCACTCCCGCCTCAAAAACCCTATAATAAATAGTATTAACCCCTAATCTGCCCTCCCTAACATCGCCGACACCTAACTTCAAGTATTAGCCCCTAATCTGCCGACCGGACCTCGCCGCTACTATAATAAATGTATTAACCCCTAAAGCTAAGTCTAACTCTAACACTAACACCCCCCTAAGTTAAATATAATTTTTATCTAACGAAATAAATTAACTCTTATTAAATAAATTAATCCTATTTAAAGTTAAATACTTACCTGTAAAATAAACCCTAATATAGCTACAATATAACGAATAATTATATTGTAGCTATTTTAGGATTTATATTTATTTTACAGGCAACTTTGTATTTATTTTAACTAGGTACAATAGCTATTAAATAGTTATTTATTATTTAATAGCTACCTTGTTAAAATAATTACAAAATTACCTGTAAAATAAATCCTAAGTTACAATTAAACCTAACACTACACTATCAATAAATTAATTAACTAAACTATCTACAATTATCTACAATTAAATCAACTAAACTAAATTACAAAAAAAACAAACACTAAATTACAAAAAATAAAAAAAGATTACAAGAATTTTAAACTAATTACACCTACTCTAAGCCCCCTAAAAAAATAACAAAGCCCCCCAAAATAAAAAAAATGCCCTACCCTATTCTAAAATAAAAAGTTAACAGCTCTTTTACCTTACCAGCCCTTAAAAGGGCGTTTTGCGGGGCATGCCCCAAAGAAAACAGCTCTTTTGCATTTAAATAAACATACAATACCCCCCCAACATTACAACCCACCACCCACATACCCCTAATCTAACTCAAACCCCCCTTAGAAAACCTAACACTAAGCCCCTGAAGATCTCCCTACCTTATCTTCACCACGCCGAGTATCACCGATCCGTCCAGAAGAGGGTCCGAAGTCTTCATCCTATCCGGCAAGAAGAGGACATCCGGACCGGTAGACATGTTCATCCATCCGGCGCGGAGCGGGACCATCTTGAAGCAGCCAATGTGGATCCATCCTCTTCTTCCGGCGACTCCCGACGAATGAAAATTCCTTTAAGTGACGTCATCCAAGATGGCGTCCCTCGAATTCCGATTGGCTGATAGGATTCTATCAGCCAATCGGAATTAAGGTAGGAAAAATCTGATTGGCTGATTGAATCAGCCAATCAGATTCAAATTCAATCCGATTGGCTGATTGGATCAGCCAATCAGATTGAGCTCGCATTCTATTGGCTGATCGGAACAGCCAATAGAATGTGAGCTCAATCTGATTGGCTGATTGGATCAGCCAATCGGATTGAACTTGAATCTGATTGGCTGATTCAATCAGCCAATCAGATTTTTCCTACCTTAATTCCGATTGGCTGATAGAATCCTATCAGCCAATTGGAATTCGAGGGACGCCATCTTGGATGACGTCACTTAAAGGAACCTTCATTCGTCGGGAGTCGCCGGAAGAAGAGGATGGATCCGCGTTGGCTGCTTCAAGATGATCCAGCTCCGCGCCGGATGGATGAAGATAGAAGACGCCGCCTGGATGAACTTGTCTACCGGTCCGGATGTCCTCTTCTTGCCGGATAGGATGAAGACTTCGGACCCTCTTCTGGACCTCTTCTTGCCGGATATGATGAAGACTTCGGACCCTCTTCTGGACGGATCGGTGATACCCGGCGTGGTGTCATGTTCTGTCTCAGGATATCATGTGAGAGCCTCATTGTCTGGAACATTTGCTTTAAAGGAAGATTAGTAGAAGCCATACTGATTGAAAATGAAAACAAATTTATTTAAACAACAAAATAATTTGTTTAAGCAAATACTTGCAGAATATTTAAATATGCTACTCAGGTATGTTAAGACCACATACCGCAGGAGTGAAAATAAAGAAAACTAGTAAGCAGAGATGCAGATTCAAAAAGGAAAGTCTTTCTCTTGGTAATAACTGAAATGTAAGATTTGCACAAGGCAGGAAACAACTTGCAAACTGGTAACAGGTTTAAAGGTAAAGTCTCTCTCCTTGTAATTGCTGAGTGCAGGAATAGCACAATGCAGGAAACAACTTGCAAACTGGTAACAGGTTTAAAGGTAAAGTCTCTCTCCTTGTAATTGCTGAGTGCAGGAATTGCACAATGCAGGAAACAACTTGCAAACTGGTAACAGGTTTAAAGGTAAAGTCTCTCTCCTTGTAATTGCTGAGTGCAGGAAATGCACAAGGCAGGAAACAAACTTGAAGATTGGTAACAGGTTTAAAGGTAAAGGCTTTCTCCTGGTAATACCTTGTAAACAGGTGCAAAGGAAATCTTTCTCCAAAGAAATACAGGAAACAGGTTCTGACTTGACAAAACAGATCCAATGTGAAGACACTAATGCAGACTAAAAGCCCTCCTTAAATAGGGAGGTTTTGCACAGGGTTGGTTCTGATTAATTCCAGAATTGAGAACACCTGTGTGTTGCACAGGTGTAATAACAAGTAAGGCAAATAGTTATTTATCAGATCTTTTAAGATCCATGCTATTGCTAGAACTGGCTGTGGCTCAACATGTAAGCAAACAGAAATAGCAACCACAGAGCCACAGGTTCAAATCCCCACACAGCCCTTCTTAGCAGAATGCCTCCCAGACCTTTTCTTTTTCTTTTTCGTCTGGAGGCTTGGTTCATGACAGATGCCCCCTCCAAAGAGCGCACTCTGGGCGCTCAAAGCCTGTTCAAACATCTGAAGGTGGGATTTACGAACAAGTGTTCCATTTGAAGCCCTAATACAATCAGATGGAATGGATTCTTTGCTTGGAACAGCTGCCTGAGATTGGGGACCCTTAGAAGATATCCCTGTAGGCATAACAAGAGCTGAAAAACCAAGACAGTTTTGATTTAGAGGTTCCTGATTATACCCAGCAGCTTGCAATGGACTGGCTGATAGGCAGGGTACCTCCGGGTAGGAAAAGACCTCTCCTTCAGAGTCAAGGAATTCGTTATCTGGGTCATATTTGCCTGATGGGTAGAGTACCTCTGGGTAAGGTATGACCTCTCCTTCAGAGTCCAGGAATTCATTTTCTGTGTCATTTATATCCAATTCAACCATCTCATCCAATTCTTTCTCAGTCAATGAGTAGCTGGGTGAAGGTGGTACAAGGAGGTGTGGATCTTTAGAATTGGCAGAGTCTGATTCAGCTGGAAGGTTTGTCACTTTTATGTCTGATGAGTGACTTTTGTTAGCTGGATCTCCAGCCAGGGCAGAAACAAGGTAATGTGCAGGATTTCCAGGAGGTATTTTTGCAGAGTTCCCCAATGTGGTTGATGCAGAAACAGACGCAGTGGTATGGGTAATGGATGTAGTTGGAGTTGTAGTCCCAATGACCATCTGTTTCAAATCAGGTACCATTTCTTGAAGCGTGTTAGAAACGGTTGTTTGTAGAATTGATGTATTCTCAGTAGCTGGATCTTCTCCAGGAGTATCTTTAAGTTTGCTAGTGGAAGAATAATTTGTTCCCTTAACATCAGAGTCCATTTTAAACTTGGCTATATCTCGACTTGATCCTCTAGGGGGTCTTACTGGACACCCTGTGATGTGGTGACCAGTTCCCCCACAATAGAAACAGAGGTTAAGCTGTCTTCGCCGAATTTTCTCCTCTTCTGTTAAGGGTTCTTTAAAACCTTTCCTTGTTTGGGAGGTAACTTTAGACAAGGTTTCGGTTGGGAGAGATAACATTTCCACCAGCTCCATAAAGTTAATGAGTATGTCCTTAATAAACTTTAACACTGAATCCAATATAGCAATAATCCCAGAGGGCTCTTTTTTAGGGTCTTCACATTCTGTCATGTTCTGTCTCAGGATATCATGTGAGAGCCTCATTGTCTGGAACATTTGCTTTAAAGGAAGATTAGTAGAAGCCATACTGATTGAAAATGAAAACAAATTTATTTAAACAACAAAATAATTTGTTTAAGCAAATACTTGCAGAATATTTAAATATGCTACTCAGGTATGTTAAGACCACATACCGCAGGAGTGAAAATAAAGAAAACTAGTAAGCAGAGATGCAGATTCAAAAAGGAAAGTCTTTCTCTTGGTAATAACTGAAATGTAAGATTTGCACAAGGCAGGAAACAACTTGCAAACTGGTAACAGGTTTAAAGGTAAAGTCTCTCTCCTTGTAATTGCTGAGTGCAGGAATAGCACAATGCAGGAAACAACTTGCAAACTGGTAACAGGTTTAAAGGTAAAGTCTCTCTCCTTGTAATTGCTGAGTGCAGGAATTGCACAATGCAGGAAACAACTTGCAAACTGGTAACAGGTTTAAAGGTAAAGTCTCTCTCCTTGTAATTGCTGAGTGCAGGAAATGCACAAGGCAGGAAACAAACTTGAAGATTGGTAACAGGTTTAAAGGTAAAGGCTTTCTCCTGGTAATACCTTGTAAACAGGTGCAAAGGAAATCTTTCTCCAAAGAAATACAGGAAACAGGTTCTGACTTGACAAAACAGATCCAATGTGAAGACACTAATGCAGACTAAAAGCCCTCCTTAAATAGGGAGGTTTTGCACAGGGTTGGTTCTGATTAATTCCAGAATTGAGAACACCTGTGTGTTGCACAGGTGTAATAACAAGTAAGGCAAATAGTTATTTATCAGATCTTTTAAGATCCATGCTATTGCTAGAACTGGCTGTGGCTCAACATGTAAGCAAACAGAAATAGCAACCACAGAGCCACAGGTTCAAATCCCCACACAGCCCTTCTTAGCAGAATGCCTCCCAGACCTTTTCTTTTTCTTTTTCGTCTGGAGGCTTGGTTCATGACACGTGGTGAAGATAAGGTAGGGAGATCTTCAGGGGCTTAGTGTTAGGTTTTTTAAGGGGTGTTTGGGTAAGATTAGGGGTATGTGGGTGGTGGGTTGTAATGTTGGGGGGGTATTGTATGTTTATTTAAATGCAAAAGAGCGGTTTTCTTTGGGGCATGCCCCGCAAAAGGCCCTTTTAAGGTAAAAGAGCTGTTAACTATTTATTTTAGAATAGGGTAGGGCATTTTTTTATTTTGGGGGGCTTTGTTATTTTTTTAGGGGGCTTAGAGTAGGTGTAATTAGTTTAAAATTCTTGTAATCTTTTTTTATTTTTTGTAATTTAGTGTTTTTTTTGTTGTAATTTAGTTTAGTTGATTTAATTGTAGATAATTGTAGATAGTTTAGTTAATTCATTTATTGATAGTGTAGTGTTAGGTTTAATTGTAACTTAGGTTAGGATTTATTTTACAGGTAATTTTGTAATTATTTTAACTAGGTAGCTATTAAATAGTTATTAACTATTTAATAGCTATTGTACCTAGTTAAAATAAATACAAAGTTGCCTGTAAAATAAATATAAATCCTAAAATAGCTACAATATAATTATTCGTTATATTTTAGCTATATTAGGGTTTATTATACAGGTAAGTATTTAGCTTTAAATAGGATTCATTTATTTAATAAGAGTTAATTTATTTCGTTAGATAAAAATTATATTTAATTTAGGGGGGTGTTAGGGTTAGGGTTAGACTTTAGGGGATAATACATTTATTATAGTAGCGGAGAGGTCCGGTCGGCAGATTAGGGGTTAATACTTGAAGTTAGGTGTCGGCGATGTTAGGGAGGGCAGATTAGGGGTTAATACGATTTATTATAGGGTTTTTGAGGCAGGAGTGAGGCGGTTTAGGGATTAATACATTTATTATAGTGGCGGCGAGGTCCGGTCGGCAGATTAGGGGTTAAGAAGTGTAGGTAAGGTAGCAGCGACGTTGGGGGGGCAGATTAGGGGGTAATAAATATAATATAGGGGTCGGCGATGTTAGGGGCAGCATATTAGGGGTACATAGGGATGATGTAGGTTGCGGCGGTGCTCGGAGCGGCAGATTAGGGAAAATGCAGGGGTCAGCGATAGCGGGGGCGGCAGATTAGAGGTTAATAAGTGTAAGGTTAGGGGTGTTTAGGCTCGGGGTACATGTTAGGGTGTCAGGTGCAGACTTAGGAAGTGTTTCCCCATAGGAGCTGAACGCTGCTTTTTTGCAGGTGTTAGGTTTTTTTTCAGCTCAAACTGCCCCATTGTTTCCTATGGGGATATCGTGCACGAGCACGTTTTTTAAGCTGACCGCGTCCGTAAGCAAAGCTGGTATTGAGAGTTGAAGTGGCGGTAAATATGCCTGTACGCTCCCTTTTTGGAGCCTAACGCAGCCCTTCAGAGAACTCTAAATACCAGCGTTGTTTAAAAGGTGCAAGGGGAAAAAAACAGGCGTAGCTAACGCACCCCTTCTAACGCAAAACTCTAAATCTAGGTGTAAGATAGCTACAATATAATTAATAATTACATTGTAGCTATTTTAGGGTTTATATTTATTTTACAGGTAACTTGGTATTTATTTTAACTAGGTACAATAGCTATTAAATGGTTAATAACTATTTAATAGCTACCTAGTTAAAATAATTACCAATTTACCTGTAAAATAAATCCTAACCTAAGTTACAAATACACCTACACTATCAATAAATTAAATAAACTACTAAATACACTAAACTAAATTACAAAAAACAAACACTAAATTACAAAAAATAAAAAAAAGATTACAAGAATTTTAAGCTAATTACACCTATTCTAAGCCCCCTAATAAAATAACAAAGCCCCCCAAAATAAAAAAATGTCCCTAACCTAATCTAAATTACAAAAGTTAACAGCTCTATTACCAGCCCTTAACCCCTTAAGGACCAGCGACGTACCCTGTGTCACTGGCCTTTTTTTGGGACTTGATTGTTTTATATAGCGCGGTCTTGCCACCAGCGTTGAGACTGCTCCTGAAAAAACCCTTAACGACCAGTGACATACAGGGTACATTGTTGTCATTAAGGAGTTAAAAGGGCCTTTTGTGGGGCATGCCCCAAAGAAATCAGCTCTTTTGCCTGTAAAAAAAACAACACCCCCCATTACAACCCACCACCCACATACCCCTATTCTAACCCACCCAATCCCCCCTTAAAAAAACCTAAGTCTAACCCCCAAGTGCTCCTTACCTGTCCTGAAGACCGGCGGAGAAGGTCCTGTTCCAGGCGGCGACCTCTTCTTCTTCCAGGATCCAGCTGGCGCGGAGCGGAGGAGTTGAAGACCGATGACCGCGGAGCTGAAGACCGTCCATCTGGAACTGAAGACCGGCGATGCTGGAACTGAAGATCGGCGACGCTGGAACCGAAGACCTCTGGAACTGAAGACCAGAGCCGGAACGTGGAGGATCCTCTTCATACGATCGCCGCCGTACACTGAATAGGAATTCAAGGTACGCGATTAAAAATGGCGTCCCTTGAATTCCTTTTGGCTGATTTGAGCCTTCAAATTCAAATCAGCCAATCGAATGCGAGCTACTTTAATTCTATTGGCTGATTTGAATAGCCAATAGAATAAGAGCAACTGTAATTCTATTGGCTATTCTAATCAGCCAATAGAATTACAGTTGCTCTTATTCTATTGGCTATTCAAATCAGCTGATAGAATTAAAGTAGCTTGCATCCGATTGGCTGATTTGAATTTGAAGGCTCAAATCAGCCAATAGGAATTCAAGGGACGCCATTTTTAATAGCGTACTTTGAATTCTTATTCAGTGTACGGTGGTGATCATATGAAGAGTATCCTCCACGTTCCGGCTCCGGTCTTCAGTTCCAGAGGTCTTCGTTCCAGCGCCGCCGATCTTCAGTTCCAGATGGACGGTCTTCAGCTCCGCTGTCATCGGTCTTCAACTCCTCCGCTCCGCGCCGGCTGGATCCTGGAAGAAGACATCTCCGCCTGGAACAGGACCTTCTCCGCCGGTCTTCAGGACAGGTAAGGAGCACTTGGGGGTTAGACTTAGGTTTTTTTAAGGGGGGATTGGGTGGGTTAGAATAGGGGTATGTGGGTGGTGGGTCAAAAAGTAATCGGCTCTTTTGCCTATAATCTAAATCCCCCTACACCGCCGCCACCTATAATAAATGTATTACCCCCTAATCTAATCCCCCTACACCGCCGCCACCTATAATAAATGGGGGGGTGTTGTTTTTTTTACAGGCAAAAGAGCTGATTTCTTTGGGGCATGCCCCACAAAAGGCCCTTTTAAGGGCTGGTAATAAAGCTGTTAACTTTTGTAATTTAGATTAGTGTAGGGAATTTTTTTTATTTTGGGGGGCTTTGTTATTTTATTAGGGGGCTTAGAATAGGTGTAATTAGCTTAAAATTCTTGTAATCTTTTTTTATTTTTTGTAATTTAGTATTTAGTTTTAAATAGGAATATTTTAATTAATAATATTAATATTAATTATATTTATTTTAATAAGAATTTAGTTAGGGGTGTTAGGGTTAGATAGGGTTAATATAGTTAATATATATAATCTAATAACTATATTAACTATATTAACCCTAATATAATTAGGGTTAATATAGTTAATATATATAATATAATAACTATATTAACCCTAATATAATTAGGGTTAATATAGTTAATATAGGTGGCGGCGGTGTAGGGGGGTCATATTAGGGGTTAATCTATTTAATATAGGTGGCGGCGGTGTTGGGGGATTAGATTAGGGGGTAATACATTTATTATAGGTGGCGGCGGTGTAGGGGGATTAGATTAGGGGGTAATACATTTATTATAGGTGGCGGCGGTGTAGGGGGATTTAGATTATAGGCAAAAGAGCCGATTACTTTTTGACAATGCCCCGCAAAAAGCCCTTTTAAGGGCTGGTAAAAGAGCTGATTACTTTGGGGGAAATGGCCCGCAAAAAGCACTTTTAAGGGCTGGCAATAGAGCTGTTACTTTGGGGCAATGTCACACAAAAGGCCCTTTTAAGGGCTGGTAATAGAGGTGATTACTTTAGGGGATTAGATTAGGGGTTAATGTATTTAATATAACTGGCGGCGGTGTAGGGGGATTAAATTAGGGGTTAATAATTTTAATATAGCTGGCAGCGGGGTAGGAGCTCACATTAGGGGGTAGGTAATATAGATGGCGGCGGTGTAAGGGGCTCATATTAGGGAGTAGGTAATATAGATGGCGGCGGTGTAAGGAGCTCACATTAGGGGGTAATATAGATAAAATAGGTGGCGGCGGTGTAGGAGGCTCACATTAGGGGGTAATATATATATAATGTAGGTGGCGGCGGGGTCTGGGAGCGGCGGTTTAGGGGTTAATAACTTTATTAGGTGCGGCGGGGTCTGTGAGCGTCGGTTTAGGGGTTAATACATTTATTATTATTAGGAGAGTGAAGGGGGATAGCGGATAGAGGGGTATACGTGTCGGGCTATGTTTAGGAGACGTGTTAGACAGTACGGGTGATTTAATAACTTAGTCAGGTTTTTTATGCGGTGGCAGTTTCTAAAGTGCCGTAAGTCACTGGCGACTCCAGAAATTTGTACTTACACAGATTTCTGGACATCGCTGGTTTGTCAGACTTACGGCACTTTAGCGTCTGACAGCGCCGTATATAAGATAGCTCGAGTTGCGAGCTGAAACTACGGGCGGCGCAGGTTTCCATGCTTGCTCCGAAACCTGCGCCGTATATCGGATCGCGCCCTGAATTTTCAATGTATACTATACGTTTTGAAAACCTCAATAAAAAATTTTGGTTAAAAAAAAAAAAAAAAAGGGCCTTTTGTAGGGCATTGCCCTAAGTTAAACAGCTCTTTTACTTGAAAAGAAATACAAAGTCCCACTAACATTACAAACCCCCACCCCCCCAAAATAAAAAAAAATATCTAAAAAACTTAAGCTACCCATTGCCCTGAAAAGGGCATTTGGATGGGCATTGCCCTTAAAGGGCATTTAGCTCTTTTACTGCCAAAACCCTAATCTAAAAATAAAACCCACCCAAAAAATCCTTTAAAAACAACTAACACTAACCCCAATACGATCCACTTACAGTTTCTGAAGTCCCGCTTGAACGATCTTCATCTCGGCGGTGAGGTCTTCATCCAGACGGCCTCTTCAATCTTCATCCCGGCAGCATCTTCTATCTTGATCCCGGCGGCGTGGAGCGGGTCTATCCTGAAGACATTCGGCACGGAGCATCCTCTTTATACGGTCACAACCGTATACTAAATCTTCAATGCAAGATACGCGATCCAAGATGGCGTCCCTTGCATTCCTATTGGCTGAAAATTTTGAATCAGTCAATAGGAAGTAGAGCTGCTAAAATCCTATTGGCTATTCAAATCAGCCAATAGGATTTATGCAGCTCTCATTCTATTGGCTAATTCGAATTTGCCAATAGAATGAGAGGGACAACATCTTGAATTGCGTACCTTGCATTGAAGATTCAGTGTACGGCGGCGACCATATGAAGAGGATGCCCTGTGCCTGATGTCTTCAGGATGGACCCACTCCGTGCCTCCGGGATCGAGATAGAAGATGCCGCCTGGATGAAGATTGAAGAGGCCGCCTGGATGAAGACTTCTCGCCACTTGGATCAGGACTTTGCAGCCGGGATGAAGATTGAAGAGGCCGCCTGGATGAAGACTTCTCGCCACTTGGATCAGGACTTCACGGCCGGGATGAAGATTGAAGAGGCCGCCTGGATGAGGACTTCAATGCTGGGATGAAGCTTGTTCAAGCGGGACTTCAAAAATTGTAAGTGGATCGTCAGGGGATTAGTGTTAGGCTTTTTTAAGGGCTTTTTGGGTGGGTTTTTTTTTAGTTTAGAGTCTGGGCAGTAAAATAGCTAAATGCCCAAACAAATGCCCTTCTCAGAGCAATGGGTATCTTTTTTAGATAGTTTTTTCTATTTTGTAGGTTGGGGGGGTCTTTGTAATTTTTTTTTCACTAAAAGAGCTGCTATCTTTAGGGCAATGCCCAAAAAAAGGGCATTTTAAGGGCCATTGGTAGTTTATTCTAGATTAGGTTTTTTATTTTGGGGTGTTTTTTATGGGTATTAGAATAGGAACATTTTTTTTATTTTTGATAATTTGTTATTTTTGTAATGTATATTTTTAGGGGGGATTTTTTTTTTTTAGCAAAAGAGCTGTTTAACTTATGGCAATGCCCTACAAAAGGCCTTTTTTAGGGCCCTTGGTAGTTTGGGGGGTGGGGGTTTGTATAGTGCCCTTGGTAGTTTATTCTAGATTAGGCTTTTTATTTTGGGGTGGTTTATTAAAAAGGGTATTAGAATAGGAATAATCTTTATTTTTTTGGATAATTTTGTTTGTTTGTTTTTGTAATGTTAGGTTTCAGTGCAAGGCAGGTTAGGTTTTATTTGAAAGGTAAGTTTGTATTTATTTTAACTAGGTAGTTATTAAATAATTAGTAACTATTTACTTACTAGTCTACCTAGTTAAAATAAATACAAACTTACCTGTGAAATAAAAATAAAACCTAAGCTAACTACAATATAACTATTAGTTATATTGTAGCTAGCTTAGGTTTTATTTCACAGGTAAGTATTTATTTAGTTTTAAATAGGAATTATTTAGTTAATAATTGTAAGTTTAATTTAGATCTAATTTCATTATGTTAAAGTTAGGGGGTGTTAGGGTTAGGTTTAGGGGTTAATATAGTTTAATTTAGGTTGTTGAGATGTGGGGGACTGGCGGTTTAGGGGTTAATAGGTTTATTTAGTGGGAGGCCAAAGGTTTAGGGGTTAATAACTTTATTTAGTTGGGGAGCGGTGGAATAGGGGTTAATAACTTTAGTATAGTGGCGGCGATATCGGGAGCAGCAGATTAGGGGTTAATAATTTTATTTAGGTGGCGGCGATATCGGGAGCGGCAGATTATGGGTGTTTAGACTCTGGGTTTATGTTAGGGTGTTAGATTTAAACGGTCTTTTTATTATCCCCATAGACAATGGGGCTGCATTACAGAACTTTTGTTTCTGCGATCGCAGGTGTTTTTTTTGTCGGCTCTCCCCATTGATGTCTATGGGGAAAGCGTGCACGAGCACGTCAAACACAGTGCTTGTTTTGGGTGCGGTATGGAGTTTAAAATCTCCATATTGTACGGGCAAGCCGTGTTTTTAAAACTTGTAATGGCAGCGCTATAGGGAATTAAATAACGCCACTTTTGTTGCGTTCGTTAATTTCCCTATAGCGCTCAAAACTCGCAATCTAGCTGTATGTTAATACTGGTTTCCATAATCACTGATTTTCTCTAATAAAGACTTCTATTTCTCCAATTATTTTTAGTTATAGGTTTTTATTTTATTTACCATTGAATTATAGTGACAATGGTCCAATAGCCCCATTATCATTTTTATTGTTACCTACTTAACAACTAAAATTAAAGAAAAATACAGATTCACATAAAGTAGATATCACATACATCACAACTGTCTCCCCAGAAAATGTTCCAAGTAACTTGGAAAGTTGTTTAACTCTGAGTGCACTTTCCCACCTCGGTGCTAAGATGAATTGTTTTATTTTTTTATTTTCTATGTTTTTACATAAAACATTTTTTTTCTTTTTTTTTTTTTCTTTCTTTCTTTCATGTAATTGGCAAGAGTCCATGAGCTAGTGACGTATGGGATATACATTTCTACCAGGAAGGGGGCAAAGTTCCCCAAACCTCAAAATGCCTATAAAAACACCTCCCGAGGGGGGCGGAGCCGGCCAGCGTCTGTGATGGCCGCATGATTTTTAGCTCCGGTTAAGGGAGCTCTTTCCGAGGCACTTTGAGGGGACATCCAGGCCACTATAAAGCTGAAAAGTACAACCAAACATCAGGCGAAATACAAAAGCATCGAATGAAATGCCCAGATCACTAAACTGAAGTGGTTGGCGATGAAACTAGATTACAGAGCACAACAGGCCTAAGTGCGCACCACGCCACAGTGAGAGACCAATACACACGCCATCGCTACAAGGGGTAAGAGTGAGACACTTAAAGCTCCAGCGACTACACATAAATCTATCGTAAGCCCCCTCCGAGGTACACAACCTATAATCCTGACGCCAGCACAATTTAACGCAAGGAAGAGGCCTTACTATAAAACTAATATCGTAACTTAATTCAGCCTTACCGGGCAGACTATCATTAATTACTGGGGCAGAAACATTACCCTTCCCGCTACTACAGCCCTTTAGAAACCATTCACAATGTCGTGCAGAGATATACATGCTTATGATGCTCTACCTTTAATCATGTGAACAGCCCCGATCAGAAACCGCAGTAAACAGCTTAAAACGACACTGATCTACTGAAGTACACAAGCTTAAAAGTCTACAAGCCACCTCACCTATAGTTGTACTCATACAGATTAACACAGATTGGCAGCATACAATTAGTAAAGAAACCGTCTTACACAGCACCTAAAGGGGACAGTGTTTATTTTCTATACCTCTCTATACTGAACTGGATCACATTGTGCAACTTTTGCACTTCAAAGCGACCAAGCTAGATTAAAGATTAGAGATTGCAGCTATCCAGTCACACCATCATTGCAAAGCCGGAAATGGCATCTAGACGCACATCTAGGCCAGATAAAAACGTTAAAAGTCTTGCACCATCCAATACAAAAATGGACAATTTTTTCAAAGTTCTAGAATCCTCCATATCAGCTACAACTGCTCCGCCAGACACTGAACAAAACACTTCAGACGTGGACTCTCCCACTCTCCTCACTAAAGCGAACATACAAAATTTACCGACTAAAGCAGATTTTGCATCCTTTTTCACCCATGTTGGGAAACTTATAAAAGAAGGACTATCTGAAGTCAGGAAAGATCTCTCAGACTTGGGGGATAGAGTTCTACAGACAGAAGAGGACTTGGAACAGTTTTCAAATGCTACAGAACTCCAGAACCGTACTCTTCAAGTGCATGATGATATGATACAGCAGCTTCAAAACCAAGTCGAAGACCTGGACAACAGAGGAAGAAGGCAGAATCTGAGAATAAGAGGCATCTCAGAGAAAGTTACAACCTCTCAAATCCAGCAACACCTACAACAGATGTTCCAACACATCTTACAAGAAGACATCTCAGACATCCCTCTTGACAGAGCCCATCGGGCACTACGCCCAAAACCACCAGACGACAAGCCACCTAGAGACATAATACTGCGGTTTCAAAACTTCAAAGACAAGGAAAAAATAATGACAGCCTCGCGGAAAACCCGCCAAATCCTGTTCGAAGGAGATACAGTACAAGTATATGCAGATCTAAGTACCATCACACTCTCCAAACGCAGAGAGGCAAGATACCTTACTACACACCTGCAAGATCTGAAAATACCCTACAGATGGGGTTTCCCTTTCTGCATTAAAGTGCTGCACAATTCTCAGATTGTCACATATAGTCATCCAGACGACTTAAAGCAATTCTGTGACAGTCTGAATATTTCACTCCCATCTATACACTCTGCACCCGCTCCACTGTCAGGAGACAATCTACCATCAGCGGCTCCAAAACAGCAGAGACTTGCCTGGACAAGAGTCTCCAGGAAAACTAGCAAATGGAGCCAGGAAATAACCCAACAAGAAGAAGGACCGACCTGAAATTAAAGAACTAAGAGACTGGTTACCCTTACACATGTTTATTATCCGGTATAATAATATGTCCGAAACCTAGATATATCTGGTAACATGTATAGTAAATGTTTTATACCTAACTATAGTTAATTATATTGTTGCATCAGAGTAGATAGATGCTAACTGGCCAAACCCTATCTACCACCTAGCTAGGCCACCCCTATATAATACTCAAACTACAGATGGAAACGCTCCATCATAGTAACTTCCCTTACTTACTATGATCCCCCCATCTTGTTCGAAATACTGTTTTAAGTATTGTTGTTATATTGTTAGTTATGCTATGTTATTGTTAATGTTCTATTTGTTTTACTTACACTCTTTATTTCTTCTAGCGGATCCTCGTACTAGAGGAAATTGCTACTCCCTATCTGACATCTCTTTTCCCTCCTACCCTTTATCCGACAGAGACGAAATTGAAAGGTACCAACAACAGGCACCCAAGTTCAGGTACTGTAACACACAACCCGTAAACACTAACATTGAACTAGTGGTGACCCCTTCTACATTGAGTATAACATCCTATAGACTGCACAAACAACACTGCGCAAACACCACTATACACAACACGTATGGCAGTCCCTGATCTTTTGTTAATCTCCCAAAATGTTAAAGGCCTAAATTCACCCACCAAAAAATCCATTGCCCTCAACTGGTTCCACAAGCATAAAGGAGAAGTGCTTTTCCTACAAGAAACCCATTTTTGCAAACATTTGGCACCGAAATGTTCCTCTAAACAGTTCCCAATAGGATACTTTAATTCAGCCCCTACTAAGCGAAACGGAGTAGGTATACTGTTTAGACATAGTATCCCTTTCCAACTCACCCAACAGCACATAGACAATGAAGGACGGTTTTTGATCCTAGTGGGCACACTTTACAATCGCCAAATCACTTTTGCAACATATTATGCACCAAACTCAGGCCAGGCCCGTTTCTTTAAAAAGTTGATCAAAACACTACTAGAGGTGGCACAGGGTACCCTGATTCTAGCAGGAGACAGCAATGTAGCTTTGGAGCCACCTCTGGATTGCTCTAACAAAAAAAGCTCAATGCCCAGGAGCTCTTTGAATGCCATTTCAAGGGCCCTTCGCAATGCAACACTCTTAGATACCTGGAGAATCCAGCACCCCACACAGAAGACCTATACTTTTTACTCCAATCCCCAAAAGTCATATTCCAGAATAGATCACATATTCATAGACCAGAGAAGTCTACCCCTCATTAAGCTTTCGGAAATTTTGCCGACCTCATGGTCTGACCACTCGATGGTAACGCTGTCCTTGACCCTATCAGACAAACCTCTTACTGACCCCCATTGGCGCCTAGACGAAACACTGTTACTACAACCACTAATTAAAGATAAAATTACGCGCTCGCTCAAAGACTACTTCACGCACAATACAATCTCAGATACATCTCCTGCTCTAGTCTGGGAAGCACACAAAGCAGTAATTAGAGGGGAATTCCTGAAACAGAAATCTATAATGAGGAGAAAATACAACGAAAAATATACCATGCTAATTCACCAACTCCGAGATATAGAGAAGCTACATATGCAAACCCCAACTAGTGAGCAATATATAACTCAATTAACAAAGACCAGACACGAATTAAATGAATTGCTCAATAGAGAGGCGCAGAGAAAGGCAATATATCTGAACAAACTATATTTCATAGAAGGCAATAAGGCGGGTCCACTATTGGCTAGAACCCTTAAAACACGCACGAATACCCAATTTATCCATAAATTGTCACAACCAACCACACCAGGGGAGTACACCCATGACAGTAATACAATCGCCAATGTCTTTAGAGATTACTACAAAAACTTGTACAACATCCCTGTGACCCCATGCTCCTCAGATCACGAGGCAATAGATTCTAACATACAAAAAGCCAATATTCCAACCCTTCCTGACCACATCTCAAAACAAATGGAAGACCCCATATCCTCCCAGGAGGTTATAGCAGCCATAAATAGTATACCATTACGTAAAAGCCCTGGCCCAGATGGCCTAACGGCCTCATACTATAAACAGTTCCAATCCATTCTGGCCCCCCACCTTACCAATCTTTTCAATTCACTAGATAAAGATGAACTGCTCTCCCCTAACCTCCTGGAAGCACACATATCGGTCATCCCTAAACCAGGCAAAGTCCCCACAGAACCAAGTAACTATCGCCCAATTTCCCTATTAAATGGGGATATAAAAATATTCGCCAAGATACTGGCAAACCGGATTAGTAAAATACTTTCAACTCTGGTGCATGTGGACCAAGCCGGCTTTGTTCCGCTCAGGGAGGCCAGAGACAACACGATTCGAGTTCTCCACTTAGTGGAATACGCTAAAACTAACCAAATCCCTGCCGTCCTGGTCTCCACTGATGCGGAAAAGGCTTTTGATAGGCTGAACTGGCCTTTTTTACATAGTACATTAAAATACTTCGGGTTTGGGGAACTAATGATTAAAAGAATATTTCATCTATATAATGGCCCATCTGCAAGGGTTCGCGCAAATGGCGTTCTATCACACAGTTTTAATATAAATAATGGAACCAGACAGGGCTGCCCACTATCACCCATTCTCTTTGTCCTCACGATGGAGATCATAGCTTGTCATATCAGAAGAAACCCAGATATACACGGTATCACCATTGGCCCAGACTCCCATAAGCTAGCTATGTTCGCAGATGACGTGTTGACCACCCTGACACTTCCTGACATATCACTGCCCAATCTGACCCTAGAATTCGATAATTTCAGTAAATTCTCGCATTTTCACATAAATTATTCAAAATCAGAACTCCTAAATATCTCCATGACCGCCAATACCTTTGCAGCCTTCATACCATCATGCCCATTTAAAATACAAAATTCACATTTAAAATATTTAGGCATAATACTATCCTCCAATCCCACAAAATGGTTTGCCCTAAACTACCGACCCCTCCTACACTCTACACAACATTCACTAACTTCCTGGAAGGAAAAACCCCTGTCGTCGTGGGGCAGGATACAATCAATCAAAATGACAATACTCCCTAAAATTCTATATATATTACAAGCAATGCCAATCGCACTCCCGAAAACATTCATACAACAACTTCAAAAAACCATAAATGCTTTTGTGTGGGGAGGATTACGCCCAAGGATAGCTCGAGGAACAATGTATAGATCCCTCCAAAATGGAGGACTAGGCTTACCAGAGATAAACTTATATTATCATGCATCAGTATTGCAGAGAATCTTGGATTGGCACTGTAGAAGGGACTCTAAGGCATGGGTGGCGATCGATTCCCAGCTGCTTAAATCCCCCAACCCAGGCCCCCTATGCTGGCTCCCTAAAGCTAGACGCACCCCTGCTTGCCAAGCATCTACACTTTATCGGCACATATTTAACACATGGGATCACTTAATTAACTCTACACCGGCCCTGTCTACCCAGGTCTCCCCGCTCACTCTGATTTTCCCCAATGTAGAACTGATGGGAGGATACGAAAACAGGAAAAAAGACACACCAATTACTGAACTGCTAGACTCCGTCCCTATGGCACTCCTGCTTACACAAGGCAAACTAAAACCCAGGGAGGAACTCTCACCAATTCTATTTGGCTCTTTTGCCTCATGGCTTAAATATGCACAGTTACGACACTTTATACAAAATACCCCAAATAAAGAAGACCTCACTAGATTACTGACCCTATTTGAACAAACGTGCTTAATGGAGCATACTACTAGAGGTACATTATCACTTGCTAAAGGTATGCTCCAAAATGCACAATCCCCTCCACTCCCTCCATATACAGCTCAGTGGCACAGAGAATTAGACATAGCGATGGATAGTAAACAATGGCTACAAATTTATAAGAATACACGCACCTCTTCCACCTCACCTAAAGTTATTGAACTCAATTACAAAGTACTTATGCGCTGGTACTTAACACCAGCCAGACTAAGCAACATATATCCTGCCTCCTCACCCTCGTGTTGGAGAGGCTGTAATGAACGAGGCACCGCACTACATATGTGGTGGTTATGCCCCAAACTTCGCTCATATTGGAAGGAAATAGAGTCTATATTGGGGAAACTAGCGGAGGCAGACTTCTCCTTGAACCCGAAATTGATCCTCCTAAACAAGACCCCCCCACTCCAATGAAAAATAAGAAAGACATTGATACGAATAGGACTCAATAGCGCCAAAGCGCTGATTGCCCTACATTGGAAGTCCCCCTTAATACCTACACGTAATAACTGGTTACAAAACACTGACAAGATGCTCTCATGTGAGGAGTATGGCTACTTTAAAAGAGGTAAATCTGCATTCTACACAGACGTCCGATTCTACTGGGACTCTATCACAACACAAAAGGCCCCCACATGATAAGTACACTGCTGGAACAGAGAAACTATGAACACAGTACTAAACATATTTTACCCCAATAGCAAACTACAAGCTAGGGATGTCTCTGTCGGATACCACTCACTCCCCTGTCCCCCCTCCTCCCCTATATTTTCTCTTCATACTTTTTTTATGGTTCAACTAAGAAATGATCTTAGGATCAGAGCTATGTATCTGCAATCCTTAGTAACAGCTCCACATCTATCAGTATCCCTGGACAAAGGCAAGAACAACACCTACCGAGAGCAAATATTGACAATAAAGGACTTTATTAAAGTCCATAACAGTTGGACAGCTCAATTTTCAGAAGCTTACATAACTGATGTCAGTTACTTAGAACCTTTGGCTAGTGTTATGATAACAGATCAAATGCTGTGAACTTTTTGATTATGTATGTGTGGATTGCACTTCTGTGATTTCTTCTTTTCTGTTACAATGATTATTTGTTGTCAAAACCAATAAAAATCTAATTTTAAAAAAAAAAAAACACCTCCCACCACACCCACAACTCAGTTTTACAAACTTTGCCTCCTATGGAGGTGGTGAAGTAAGTTTGTGCTTGATTTTTATGATTTCTTCTATGATACGCGCTTCTAAGCATTCTGAAGCCCAATTCCTCTCAGAGTACAGTGTTTGTCAAAGGGATGTGAAGAGAGTATCGCCTATTGTTTTTATGGTTTCTCTCACAGGAAATCTTTTCAAGGGTTCTTTGTTATCGGTCGTAGGGATTCATCTCCTACCTCCCTTTTCAGATCGATAATATACTCTTATATACTATTACCTCTGCTGATAGTTTTCAGTACTAGTTTGGCTATCTGCTATATGTGGATGGGTATCTTTTAGTAAGTATGTATCATTATTTAAGACACTCAGCTATGGTTTGGCGCTTTATGTATTAATATAAAGTTTTAAATATATGTTTATGTATATTTCCCTTTGCAGTCTAAACCGTTTCAGTATAGAAATGATGTTTGGGAAGTTTATTTAAACTTTTTTTCTTACCTGGGGTTCAGTCTTTCTTTTTGTTTTTTTCATCAGGATCTCAAATTACTAATTTGAAGGTATGGAAATTGATTAGTGTTTAGTCATAGCGGTTTTTCTGACTCCGTTTTTATCACTATGTTGCAGGCTTATAAGTCTGTTTCAAGGAACATGTATTATCAGGTTTGGAAAACCTATATTTTATAGTGTTCTCATAAATTCTCTTGGCATTCTTTTAGAATTCCTAGGATTTTTCAGTTTCTTCAGGATTTTTTGGATAAGTTTGTCTGCAAATCTTTTAAAGGGACAAGAATCTGTTCTGTTTTATTTCATAGAAAGATTGTTTAAACTTCCTAATATTCACTGTTTTGTTCAGGCTTTTGGTTTGTATCAAGCCTGTTAATTTATTAATTCTCCTTTTTGGAGTCTTAATTTGGTTCAAGGTTTTTGCAGGCTCCTTCTTTTGAGCCTATAATTTTCTTTAAAGATTATCTACTTTCTTGGAAAGTGTTGTTTCTTTTGGCTATCTCTTCTGCTAGAAGATTTTCTGATTCATCAGCTCTCTCTTCTGTGTCTCCTTATCTGATTTTTTTTCTATCTACATAAGTTATTTTGTGGACTTGTTTTTTTTCCTAAGATTGTGAATTTGAACAACATTAGTAGAGAAATTGTTGTTCCTGCTTTCTATTCTAATCCTAAAGAATTATTTGAGAATTCTTTACATCCTTTGGATGTGGTAAGAGCTTTGTAATTCTATAGAGGTTATTAGGATTTCAGAAGACTTCTAGTCTATTTGTTGTTTTCTGGTTTCAGAAAAGGTTAGAAAGCCTCTGCCATTTCTTTGGCATCCTCGTTAAACTTTTGTTTTTCAAGGCTTATTTGGAGGCAGGGCAGGTTCCGCCTCAGAGATTTACACTTCATTCTGCTAAGTTCAGTCACCATTTCTTGGGCTTTTTCAGAATGAAGCTACGGATGATCAAATTTGCAAAGCAGTCTTTGGTAGTTTGATTCTACTGCTTTTGATTTAATTTTTTTTCAAGAAAAACTTAATTATTGTGTGGATTTCATTTCTCAGTGGAAATAGCCATTTTATGTTATCCCTCCCTCTCTAGTGACTCTTCTGTGGTCTTCTACACCTTGGGTATTTCTATCCCATACGTCACTAGCTCATGGACTCTTGCCAATTACATGAAAGAAAACATAATTTATGTAAGAACTTACCTGATAAATTCATTTCTTTCATATTGGCAAGAGTGCATGAGGCCCACCCTTTTTATGGTGGTTATGTTTTTTTCGTATAAAAGCACAATTATTTTTCAGGTTCCTCTTTTTGAATGCTTTTTCACTACTTTTGATATCATCTCACTACTTGGCTATTCGTTAAACTGAGTTGTGGGTGTGGTGGGAGGTGTATTTATAGGAATTTTGAGGTTTGGGAAACTTTGCCCCCTCCTGGTAGGAATATATATCCCATACGTCACTAGCTCATGGACTCTTGCCAATATGAAATAAATGAATTTATCAGGTAAGTTTTTACAGACCGTTGGAAAGGTTAGGCAATTACCTTTCCAACGGTGGGTGTTGGGGGTCTGTAGCTGCTTAGATACTTGAGATACAGGCTTCTAAGCAGCATGCCCCCTTTCCCTATACTTAGCATTGTCCATTTTACATAAAGTTGCGCGCTGATGTCATCACGTCATTACACGTGTAGTCACAGCCCAAAACGTGAAGCCCCGGCGACGCCTGTCACTATACATGTCTGATCGCCGGGTTAGGAGCGGGTGAAAGCCTCCAGATCTCCCTCAAGGTGGGAGAGCACTAGCAACGGCTCTGAGCTGTCGTTAGCACCTGAGTGAGACAATTTGCGACGGCTCAGAGCTGTCATTAGCACTCAAGAGGTTAAAAACAGAATTTATGCTTACCTGATAAATTACTTTCTCTTGCGGTGTATCCAGTCCACGGATTCATCCATTACTTGTGGGATATTCTCATTCCCTACAGGAAGTAGCAAAGAGAGCACACAGCAGAGCTGTCCATATAGCTCCCCCTCTAGCTCTACCCCCCAGTCATTCGACCAAAGGTTAGGAAGAAAAATGAGAAACCATAGGGTGCAGTGGTGACTGTAGTTTAAATGAAAAAATAATTTACCTGACTTAAATGCCAGGGCGGGCCGTGGACTGGATACACCGCAAGAGAAAGTAATTTATCAGGTAAGCATAAATTCTGTTTTCTCTTGCAAGGTGTATCCAGTCCACGGATTCATCCATTTCTTGTGAGATACCAATACCAAAGCTTTAGGACGCGGATGAAGGGAGGGAACAAGACAAGTACCTTAAACAGAAGGCACCACTGCTTGCAAAACCTTTCTCCCAAAAATAGCCTCCGAAGAAGCAAAAGTATCGAATTTGTAAAATTTGGAAAAAGTATGCAGTGAAGACCAAGTCGCTGCCTTACAAATCTGTTCAACAGAAGCCTTGTTTTTAAAAGCCCATGTGGAAGCCACTGCTCTAGTAGAATGAGCAGTAATAGTTTCAGGAGGCTGCTGGCCAGCAGTCTCATAGGCCAAATGGATGATGCTTTTCAACCAAAAGGAAAGAGAGGTAGCAGTCGCTTTCTGACCTCTCCTCTTACCAGAATAGATAACAAACAAGGAGGATGTTTGTCTGAAATCCTTAGTTGCTTGTAAATAGAATTTTAAAGCACGAACCACATCAAGATTGTGTAACAGACGTTCCTTCTTTGAAGAAGGATTAGGACACAGAGAAGGAACAACTATTTCCTGGTTAATATTCTTGTTAGAGACAACTTTAGGAAGAAAACCAGGTTTGGTACGCAAAACTACCTTATCTGCGTGGAACACCAGGTAAGGTGAATCACACTGTAAGCCAGATAATTCTGAAACTCTTCGAGCAGAAGATATAGCTACCAAAAACAAAACTTTCCAAGATAATAACTTAATATCTATGGGATGTAAAGGTTCAAACGGAACCCCTTGAAGAACTGAAAGAACTAGATTTAGACTCCATGGCAGAGCCACAGGTTTATAGACAGGCTTGATTCTGACTAAAGCCTGAGCAAACGCTTGAACGTCTGGTACCTCTGCCAGACGCTTGTGTAAAGAATAGACAGAGCAGATATCTGTCCCTTTAAGGAACTATCTGATAATCCTTTCTCCAATCCTTCTTGGAGAAAAGACAATATCCTGGGAATCCTAATCTTACTCCCTGAGTAACCCTTGGATTCACACCAACAAAGATATTTTCGCCATATCTTATGGTAGATTTTCCTGGTGACAGGCTTTCTAGCCTGAATCAGAGTATCTATAACTGACTCAGAGAAACCACTCTTTGATAGGATTAAGCGTTCAATCTCCAAGCAGTCAGACGCAGAGAAACTAGATTTAGATACTTGAACGGACCCTGTATTAGAAGATCCTGCCTCATTGGCAGTGTCCATGGTGGGACAGATGACATGTCCACTAGGTTTGCATACCAAGTCCTGCGTGGCCACGCAGGCGCTATCAGAATCACTGAAGCCTTCTCCTGCTTGATTCTGGCGACCAGACGAGGGAGAAGAGGAAACGGTGGGAAAACATAATCCAGATTGAAGGACCAAGGCGCTGCTAGAGCATCTATCAATACCGCCTTGGGGTCCCTGGACCTGGATCCGTAGAGAGGAAGTTTGGTGTTCTGACCGGACACCATCAGATCCAACTCTGGAGTGCCCCATAGCTGAGTCAGCTGGGCAAATACCTCCGGGTGGAGTTCCCACTCCCCCGGGTGAAAAGTCTGACGACTTAGAAAATCCGCCTCCCAGTTGTCTACTCCTGGGATGTGAATTGCTGAGAGATGGCAGGAGTGATCCTCCGCCCACCTGATTATTTTGGTTACTTCCTTCATCGCTAGGGAACTCTTTGTTCCCCCCTGATGATTGATGTAAGCTACAGTCGTGATGTTGTCCGACTGAAATCTGATGAATTTGGCCGCAGCTAGTTGAGGCCATGCCTGAAGCGCGTTGAATATCGCCCTCAGTTCCAAAATGTTTATCGGGAGAAGAGCTTCTTCCCGAGACCATAAGCCCTGAGCTTTCAGGGAGTCCCAGACTGCACCCCAGACTAACAGACTGGCGTCGTTCGTTACAATGATCCACTCTGGTCTGCGGAAACATATTCCCTGAGACAGGTGATCCTGAGACAACCACCAGAGAAGAGAATCTCTGGTCCCCTGGTCCAATTGTATTTGAGGAGACAAATCTGCATAATCCCCATTCCACTGTTTGAGCATGCACAGTTGCAGTGGTCTGAGATGTATTCAAGCAAAAGGGACTATGTCCATTGCCGCTACCATTAATCCGATTGCCTCCATGCACTGAGCTACAGATGGCCGAGGAATGGAATGAAGAACTCGGCAAGTAGTTAAAAGTTTTAACTTTCTGACCTCCGTCAGAAATATTTTCATTTCTACCGAATCTATCAGAGTTCCTAGGAATGGAACCCTCGTGAGTGGGGATAGAGAACTCTTTTTGATGTTCACCTTCCACCCATGAGACCTCAGAAAGGCCAATACAATCTCCGTATGAGACTTGGCTCTTTGAAAGGACGGCGCCTGAATTAAGATGTCGTCCAAATAAGGCGCCACTGCTATGCCCCGCGGTCTTAGAACCGCCAGAAGGGACCCCAGTACCTTTGTGAACATTCTGGGAGCAGTGGCTAACCCGAATGGAAGAGCCACAAACTGGTAATGCTTGTCTAGAAAAGCGAACCTGAGAAACTGAAGATGATCTTTGTGGATAGGAATGTGCAGGTACGCATCCTTTAGATCCATGGTAGTCATATATTGACCTTCCTGGATCATTGGTAAGATTGTCCGAATGGTCTCCATCTTGAATGATGGGACTCTGAGGAATCTGTTTAGAATTTTTAGATCCAGGATTGGTCTGAAAGTTCCTTCTTTTTTGGGAACCACAAACAGGTTTGAGTAAAAACCCAGTCCTTATTCTGCCATTGGAACTGGGTATATCACTCCCATAGTATGTAGATCTTCTACACAGCGTAAGAACGCCTCTTTCTTTGTCTGGTCTGAGGAAAGACGAGAAATGTGGAACCTTCCCCTTGGAGGGGAGTCCTTGAATTCCAGAAGATATCCCTGGGAAACAATCTCTAATGCCCAGGGATCGTGAACATCTCTTGCCCAGGCCTGAGCGAATAGAGTCTGCCCCCTACTAGATCCGGTCCCGGATCGGGGGATACCCCTTCATGCTGTCTTGGTAGCAGCTGCAGGCTTTTTGGCCTGTTTACCCTTGTTCCAGCCCTGGTAAGGCTTCCAGGTTGCCTTGGGCTGTGAAGCGTTATCTTGCTTTGCGCCGTAGAAGGAAGTAGCAAAGAGAGCACACAGCAGAGCTGTCCATATAGCTCCCCCTCTAGCTCTACCCCCCAGTCATTCGACCAAAGGTTAGGAAGAAAAATGAGAAACCATAGGGTGCAGTGGTGACTGTAGTTTAAATGAAAAAATAATTTACCTGACTTAAATGCCAGGGCGGGCCGTGGACTGGATACACCGCAAGAGAAAGTAATTTATCAGGTAAGCATAAATTCTGTTTTCTCTTGCAAGGTGTATCCAGTCCACGGATTCATCCATTTCTTGTGAGATACCAATACCAAAGCTTTAGGACGCGGATGAAGGGAGGGAACAAGACAAGTACCTTAAACAGAAGGCACCACTGCTTGCAAAACCTTTCTCCCAAAAATAGCCTCCGAAGAAGCAAAAGTATCGAATTTGTAAAATTTGGAAAAAGTATGCAGTGAAGACCAAGTCGCTGCCTTACAAATCTGTTCAACAGAAGCCTTGTTTTTAAAAGCCCATGTGGAAGCCACTGCTCTAGTAGAATGAGCAGTAATAGTTTCAGGAGGCTGCTGGCCAGCAGTCTCATAGGCCAAATGGATGATGCTTTTCAACCAAAAGGAAAGAGAGGTAGCAGTCGCTTTCTGACCTCTCCTCTTACCAGAATAGATAACAAACAAGGAGGATGTTTGTCTGAAATCCTTAGTTGCTTGTAAATAGAATTTTAAAGCACGAACCACATCAAGATTGTGTAACAGACGTTCCTTCTTTGAAGAAGGATTAGGACACAGAGAAGGAACAACTATTTCCTGGTTAATATTCTTGTTAGAGACAACTTTAGGAAGAAAACCAGGTTTGGTACGCAAAACTACCTTATCTGCGTGGAACACCAGGTAAGGTGAATCACACTGTAAGCCAGATAATTCTGAAACTCTTCGAGCAGAAGATATAGCTACCAAAAACAAAACTTTCCAAGATAATAACTTAATATCTATGGGATGTAAAGGTTCAAACGGAACCCCTTGGAGAACTGAAAGAACTAGATTTAGACTCCATGGCAGAGCCACAGGTTTATAGACAGGCTTGATTCTGACTAAAGCCTGAGCAAACGCTTGAACGTCTGGTACCTCTGCCAGACGCTTGTGTAAAGAATAGACAGAGCAGATATCTGTCCCTTTAAGGAACTATCTGATAATCCTTTCTCCAATCCTTCTTGGAGAAAAGACAATATCCTGGGAATCCTAATCTTACTCCCTGAGTAACCCTTGGATTCACACCAACAAAGATATTTTCGCCATATCTTATGGTAGATTTTCCTGGTGACAGGCTTTCTAGCCTGAATCAGAGTATCTATAACTGACTCAGAGAAACCACTCTTTGATAGGATTAAGCGTTCAATCTCCAAGCAGTCAGACGCAGAGAAACTAGATTTAGATACTTGAACGGACCCTGTATTAGAAGATCCTGCCTCATTGGCAGTGTCCATGGTGGGACAGATGACATGTCCACTAGGTTTGCATACCAAGTCCTGCGTGGCCACGCAGGCGCTATCAGAATCACTGAAGCCTTCTCCTGCTTGATTCTGGCGACCAGACGAGGGAGAAGAGGAAACGGTGGGAAAACATAATCCAGATTGAAGGACCAAGGCGCTGCTAGAGCATCTATCAATACCGCCTTGGGGTCCCTGGACCTGGATCCGTAGAGAGGAAGTTTGGTGTTCTGACCGGACACCATCAGATCCAACTCTGGAGTGCCCCATAGCTGAGTCAGCTGGGCAAATACCTCCGGGTGGAGTTCCCACTCCCCCGGGTGAAAAGTCTGACGACTTAGAAAATCCGCCTCCCAGTTGTCTACTCCTGGGATGTGAATTGCTGAGAGATGGCAGGAGTGATCCTCCGCCCACCTGATTATTTTGGTTACTTCCTTCATCGCTAGGGAACTCTTTGTTCCCCCCTGATGATTGATGTAAGCTACAGTCGTGATGTTGTCCGACTGAAATCTGATGAATTTGGCCGCAGCTAGTTGAGGCCATGCCTGAAGCGCGTTGAATATCGCCCTCAGTTCCAAAATGTTTATCGGGAGAAGAGCTTCTTCCCGAGACCATAAGCCCTGAGCTTTCAGGGAGTCCCAGACTGCACCCCAGACTAACAGACTGGCGTCGTTCGTTACAATGATCCACTCTGGTCTGCGGAAACATATTCCCTGAGACAGGTGATCCTGAGACAACCACCAGAGAAGAGAATCTCTGGTCCCCTGGTCCAACTGTATTTGAGGAGACAAATCTGCATAATCCCCATTCCACTGTTTGAGCATGCACAGTTGCAGTGGTCTGAGATGTATTCAAGCAAAAGGGACTATGTCCATTGCCGCTACCATTAATCCGATTGCCTCCATGCACTGAGCTACAGATGGCCGAGGAATGGAATGAAGAACTCGGCAAGTAGTTAAAAGTTTTAACTTTCTGACCTCCGTCAGAAATATTTTCATTTCTACCGAATCTATCAGAGTTCCTAGGAATGGAACCCTCGTGAGTGGGGATAGAGAACTCTTTTTGATGTTCACCTTCCACCCATGAGACCTCAGAAAGGCCAATACAATCTCCGTATGAGACTTGGCTCTTTGAAAGGACGGCGCCTGAATTAAGATGTCGTCCAAATAAGGCGCCACTGCTATGCCCCGCGGTCTTAGAACCGCCAGAAGGGACCCCAGTACCTTTGTGAACATTCTGGGAGCAGTGGCTAACCCGAATGGAAGAGCCACAAACTGGTAATGCTTGTCTAGAAAAGCGAACCTGAGAAACTGAAGATGATCTTTGTGGATAGGAATGTGCAGGTACGCATCCTTTAGATCCACGGTAGTCATATATTGACCTTCCTGGATCATTGGTAAGATTGTCCGAATGGTCTCCATCTTGAATGATGGGACTCTGAGGAATCTGTTTAGAATTTTTAGATCCAGGATTGGTCTGAAAGTTCCTTCTTTTTTGGGAACCACAAACAGGTTTGAGTAAAAACCCAGTCCTTATTCTGCCATTGGAACTGGGTATATCACTCCCATAGTATGTAGATCTTCTACACAGCGTAAGAACGCCTCTTTCTTTGTCTGGTCTGAGGAAAGACGAGAAATGTGGAACCTTCCCCTTGGAGGGGAGTCCTTGAATTCCAGAAGATATCCCTGGGAAACAATCTCTAATGCCCAGGGATCGTGAACATCTCTTGCCCAGGCCTGAGCGAAGAGAGTCTGCCCCCTACTAGATCCGGTCCCGGATCGGGGGATACCCCTTCATGCTGTCTTGGTAGCAGCTGCAGGCTTTTTGGCCTGTTTACCCTTGTTCCAGCCCTGGTAAGGCTTCCAGGTTGCCTTGGGCTGTGAAGCGTTATCTTGCTTTGCGCCGTAGAGGCTGAAGCGGGACCGTTCCTGAAATTACGAAAGGAACGAAAATTAGCTTTGTTTTTAGCTTTGAAAGGCTTGTCCTGAGGGACAGCATGGCCCTTTCCCCCGGTGATTTCTGAAATAATCTCTTTCAATTCTGGCCCGAAGAGGGTCTTTCCTTTGAAAGGGATATTTAACAATTTAGATTTTGACGACACATCGGCTGACCAGGACTTGAGCCAAAGCGCTCTGCGCACCATAATGGCGAAACCTGAATTTTTTGCCGCTAACTTGGCTAATTGCAAAGCGGCATCTGTGATAAAAGAATTAGCCAGCTTTAGAGCCTTAATTCTATCCATAATCTCATCGTATGAGGTATCTGTCTGGAGCGAGTCCTCCAGCGCCTCAAACCAGAAAGCAGCTGCAGTAGTAACAGGAATAATGCAGGCAATAGGTTGGAGAAGAAAACCTTGTTGAACAAAAATTTTCTTAATTAAACCCTCTAACTTTTTATCCATAGGGTCTTTAAAAGCACAACTGTCTTCGATTGGTATGATTGTGCGTTTAGCAAGTGTAGAAACAGCCCTCTCTACCTTAGGGACCGTTTGCCACGAGTCCCACATGGGGTCAGTTATGGGGAACATTTTCTTAAAAATAGGCGGGGGGAACAAAAGGGACACCTGGTCTATCCCACTCCCTAGTAACGATATCCGCAACCCTCTTAGGGACCGGAAACGCATCAGTGTATACAGGAACCTCTAGGTACTTGTCCATTTTACACAATTTCTCTGGGACCACCATAGGGTCACAATCATCCAGAGTAGCCAATACCTCCCTGAGCAATACGCGGAGGTGTTCTAATTTGAATTTAAACGCCAAAGAATCTGACTCTGCATGATGAGAAACCTTTTCTGAGTCGGAAATTTCTCCTTCAGACATCAAATCCCTCACCCCCACTTCAGAGAGTTGTGAGGGCACATCAGATAAGGCTACCAAAGCTTCAGACTGCTCATAATCTGTTCTTAAAACAGAGCTATCACGCTTTGCAGGGAAAACTAGCAGTTTAGATAGAAAGGCCGCAAGGGAATTATCCATGACTGCCGCTAGTTGTTGCAATGTAATAGGGGCAGACGCACTAGAGGTACTAGGTATCGCTTGAGCGGGCGTAACTGGTTGTGACACATGGGGAGAGGTAGACGGACTATCCTCATTACCTTCAGTCTGGGAATCATCTTGGGCCACACTTTTAAGTGCAACAATATGATCTTTAAAGTGTATAGACATATTAGTGCAATTGGGACACATTCTGAGAGGGGGTTCCACCATGGCTTCTAAACACATTGAACAAGGATTTTCCTTAGTGTCAGACATGTTTAACAGACTAGTAATATGTACAAACAGGCTTAGAAATCACTTTAAACAAATAAAATACACAATTTGAAAAAACGTTACTGTGCCTTTAAGAAATAAAAAGAGCACACAATTTTACAAAACAGTGACAAATGCACCAATCTTTTTGATTGCACCACAAGTTACAGATCGATTAACCCCTTAATGCCCAAACCGGAGCAGCCTAAAGCCAACAACCGGTTAAAGAACTACAGCACCTTGCCACAGCACTGCTGTGGCCCTACCTTGCCCTTAGGGATCAGATAGAAGATTCTTCTAGGCCCTCAATCAGCAGCAGGACCCTCCATGTGAAGCAGCATGAACTGGTCTTGCAATTCTAACTGGGCATCTGAGGCGCGAAATTAGGCCCCTCCCACTCCACTCCGGAGTTGTGAGGCCTACAAAAATCACTTCTAAGTGACTAAATTTTTGCCATGTGGAAAATAACCCCAGAAAACACTCCAAAGTGCTTAAAAAGTGTCTCCAACGAGTATTTCTTAAACCAAATAATCGATTGCCCTGAATTAGTGTCAACCAGCATAACTAGCCCTGTTATGTAAGCATTCAATTCTTTACTAAGTCTCAGAACATAGCTTACCCTCCCCACATGGGGATCTTGTCAGTCTTCTAGCATTATCTCAGTCTTGTCTAGAATAAATGACTGAACATACCTCATTGCAGTCAAGCCTGCAAACTGTTCCCCCCAACTGAAGTTTTCTGGTACTCCTCAGTCCTGTGTGGGAACAGCAATGGATTTTAGTTACAACATGCTAAAATCATCTTCCTCTCAGCAGAATTCTTCATCTTTTTTTCTGCCAGAGAGTAAATAGTACAAACCGGTACCATTTAAAAATAACAAACTTTTGATTGAAGATATAAAACTACAATTCTAACACCACATTCACTTTACCCTCCCGTAGAGAGACCCTAGTGCTTAGAGCCGGCAAAGAGAATGACTGGGGGGTGGAGCTAGAGGGGGAGCTATATGGACAGCTCTGCTGTGTGCTCTCTTTGCCACTTCCTGTAGGGAATGAGAATATCCCACAAGTAATGGATGAATCCGTGGACTGGATACACCTTGCAAAGGAAATCTTATGCTCTATCTGTACCCTAAAAAAAAATAAAAAAAAATTATGCTTACCTGATAATTTCATTTCCATTGTGGGGAGGAGAGTCCACAGCTTCATTCATTACTAGTGGGAATTAAGAACCTGGCCACCAGGAGGAGGCAAAGACACCCCAGCCAAAGGCTTAAATACCTCTCCCACTCCCCTCATCCCCCAGTCATTCTGCCGAGGGAACAAGGAACAATAGGACAAATATCAGGGTATATACTCTCCTCCCCACGATGGAAATTAAATTATCAGGTAAGCATAATTTGTTTTCCATCTAAAGGGGAGGAGAGTCCACTGCTTCATTCATATACCCAAGCTCTAGAGAACACTGAATGAAACCAGGAGGGAAAAAAGGTGGACCCTAATCTGAGGGCACCACTGCCTGTAGAACCTCTCTCCCAATAGCCGCTTCCGCAGAAGCAAAGTCTTCAAATTTGTAAAAGTATGTAAGGAAGACCAAGTACATTCTTGAAGGCCCAAGACGCAGCCACCGCTCTAGTGGAATGAGCTGTTATCCTCTGGAGGAAGCTTATGTCCTGCTGTCTCGTAAGCCAAACGAATGAAGCTCCTCAGCCAAAAAGACAAAGAAGTAGCAGAAGCCCTCTGACCCCTGCGCTTCCCGGAATACACAACAAAAATAGATGTAGATTGACTGAAGTCCTTCGTAGCCTAAAGATAGAATTTCAGGGCACGGACCACATCTAGATTATGAAGTTACCGTTCCTTTGAAGAAGAAGGGTTAGGACACAGAGAAGGAACAACTATTTCCTGATTGATGTTACGATTGGACACCACCTTGGGAAGAAACCCCAAGCCAGTGCGAAGAACAGCCTTATCCGTATGAAAAACCAGATAAGGGGGCCCATGTTGCAAGGCCGCCAGTTTGGATACTCTGCGAGCCGATGCAGTGGCAAACAGGAAGAGAACCTTTCAGGACAGAACCTTAATGTCAAGAGAATGCATCGGCTCAAAAACAAAATTTAAGCTTACCTAATAAATTTCTTTCTGTTGCAATGTACCAAGTCCACGGATTCATCCTAACTTGTGGGATATTGTTCTTCCTGACAGGAAGTAGCAAAGAGAGCACCACAGAGCTGTCTATATAGCTCCCCCCTTAACTCCACCCCCCAGTCATTCGACCGAAGGCCAAGGAAGTAAAGGAGAAACTATAAGGTGCAGAGGTGACTGAACTTTACATAAAAAATACTATCTGTCTTGAATAGACAGGGCGGGCCGTGGACTCGGTACATCGCAAAAGAAAGAAATTTATCAGGTAAGCATAAATTTTGTTTTCTTTTGCAAGATGTACCGAGTCCACGGATTCATCCTAACTTGTGGGATACCAATACCAAAGCTTTAGGACACGGATGAAGGGAGGGACAAGACAGGAACCTAAACGGAAGGCTCCACTGCTTGCAAAACCTTTCTCCCAAAAATAGCCTCCGAAGAAGCAAAAGTGTCAAATTTGTTCAACAGAAGCATCATTCTTAAGAGCCAATGTGGAAGCCAGTGCTCTTGTGGAGTGAGCTGTAATTCTTTCAGGAGGCTGCTGTCCAGCAGTCTCATAAGCCAAACGGATGATGCTTTTCAGCCAAAAGGAAAGAGAGGTAGCCGTAGCCTTTTGACCTCTACGCTTTCCAGCATAGACAACAAACAAAGATGATTGGTGAAAATCTTTGGTTGCCTGCAAATAAAACTTCAAGGCACGAACCACGTCCAAGTTGTGCAACAGACGTTCCTTCTTAGAAGAAGGATTATGACACAGAGAAGGAACAACAATTTCCTGATTTATATTCTGTATTATGTTCATATTATGTTAGAAACAACCTTAGGGAGGAACCCAGGTTTCGTACGCAAAACCACCTTATCAGCATGGAAAACAAGATAAGGCGAGTCGCATTGTAAAGCAGATAGCTCAGAAACTCTTCAAGCTGAAGAGATAGCAACTAGAAACAGAACTTTCCAAGATAGAAGCTTAATGTCTATGGAATGCATGGGTTCAAACGGAACCCCTTGAAGAACATTAAGAACTAAATTTAAACTCCATGGAGGAGAAACAGGTTTAAACACAAGCTTGATTCTAACTAAAGCCTGACAGAACGACTGAACATCTGGAACATCTGCCAGACGCTTGTGCGAAAGAATTGATAAAGCAGATATCTGTCCCTTTAGGGAACTAGCTGATAGTCCCTTCTCCAATCCTTCTTGGAGAAAGGACAAAATCCTAGGAACCCTGATCTTACTCCATGAGTAGCCTTTGGATTTGCACCAAAAAAGATATTTACCTATCTATGACCGACTTGGAGAAAACATAATTTATGCTTACCTGATAAATTCCTTTCTTCTGTTGTGTGATCAGTCCACGGGTCATCATTACTTCTGGGATATAACTCCTCCCCAACAGGAAATGCAAGAGGATTCACCCAGCAGAGCTGCATATAGCTCCTCCCCTCTACGTCACTCCCAGTCATTCGACCAAGAATCAACGAGAAAGGAGAAACCAAGGGTGAAGTGGTGACTGGAGTATAATTTAAAAAATATTTACCTGCCTTAAAACAGGGCGGGCCGTGGACTGATCACACAACAGAAGAAAGGAATTTATCAGGTAAGCATAAATTATGTTTTCTTCTGTTATGTGTGATCAGTCCACGGGTCATCATTACTTCTGGGATACCAATACCAAAGCAAAAGTACACGGATGACGGGAGGGATAGGCAGGCTCATTATACAGAAGGAACCACTGCCTGAAGAACCTTTCTCCCAAAAATAGCCTCCGAAGAAGCAAAAGTGTCAAATTTGTAAAATTTGGAAAAAGTATGAAGCGAAGACCAAGTTGCAGCCTTGCAAATCTGTTCAACAGAGGCCTCATTCTTAAAGGCCCAAGTGGAAGCCACAGCTCTAGTAGAATGAGCTGTAATTCTTACAGGAGGCTGCTGTCCAGCAGTCTCATAGGCTAAACGAATTATGCTACGAAGCCAGAAGGAGAGAGAGGTAGCCGAAGCCTTATGACCTCTCCTCTGACCAGAGTACACGACAAACAGGGAAGACGTTTGTCGAAAATCCTTAGTTGCCTGCAAGTAGAACTTGAGGGCACGAACTACATCCAGATTGTGTAGAAGACGTTCCTTCTTTGAAGAAGGATTTGGACACAAGGATGGAACAACAATCTCTTGATTGATATTCCTGTTAGTGACTACCTTAGGTAAGAACCCAGGTTTAGTACGCAGAACTACCTTGTCTGAGTGAAAAATCAGATAAGGAGAATCACAATGTAAGGCTGATAACTCAGAGACTCTTCGAGCCGAGGAAATAGCCATTAAAAACAGAACTTTCCAAGATAACAATTTTATATCAATGGAATGAAGGGGTTCAAACGGAACACCCTGTAAAACGTTAAGAACTAAGTTTAAACTCCATGGCGGAGCAACAGCTTTAAACACAGGCTTGATCCTAGCTAAAGCCTGACAAAAGGCCTGGACGTCTGGATTTTCTGACAGACGCCTGTGTAACAAGATGGACAGAGCTGAGATCTGTCCCTTTAATGAGCTAGCCGATAAACCCTTTTCTAAACCTTCTTGTAGAAAGGACAATATCCTAGGAATCCTAACCTTACTCCAGGAGTAACCTTTGGATTCGCACCAGTATAGGTATTTACGCCATATCTTATGGTAAATCCTTCTGGTAACAGGCTTCCTAGCCTGTATCAGGGTATCAATAACCGACTCAGAAAAACCACGTTTTGATAAAATCAAGCGTTCAATTTCCAAGCAGTCAGCTTCAGAGAAGTTAGATTTTGATGTTTGAATGGACCCTGTATCAGAAGGTCCTGTCTTAGAGGTAGAGACCAAGGCGGACAGGATGACATGTCCACTAGATCTGCATACCAAGTCCTGCGTGGCCATGCAGGCGCTATTAGAATCACTGATGCTCTCTCCTGTTTGATTTTGGCAATCAATCGAGGAAGCAGCGGGAAGGGTGGAAACACATAAGCCATCCCGAAGTTCCAAGGTGCTGTCAAAGCATCTATCAGAACCGCTCCCGGATCCCTGGATCTGGACCCGTAGTGAGGAAGTTTGGCGTTCTGACGAGACGCCATGAGATCTATCTCTGGTTTGCCCCAACGTCGAAGTATTTGGGCAAAGACCTCCGGATGAAGTTCCCACTCCCCCGGATGAAAAGTCTGGCGACTCAAGAAATCCGCCTCCCAGTTCTCCACTCCCGGGATGTGGATTGCTGACAGGTGGCAAGAGTGAGACTCTGCCCAGCGAATTATCTTTGATACTTCCATCATTGCTAGGGAGCTTCTTGTCCCTCCTTGATGGCTGATGTAAGCTACAGTCGTGATGTTGTCCGACTGAAACCTGATGAACCCCCGAGTTTTTAACTGGGGCCAAGCCAGAAGGGCATGGAGAACTGCTCTCAATTCCAGAATGTTTATTGGCAGGAGACTTTCCTCCTGATTCCATTGTCCCTGAGCCTTCAGAGAATTCCAGACAGCGCCCTAACCTAGTAGGCTGGCGTCTGTTGTTACAATTGTCCAGTCCGGCCTGCTGAATGGCATCCCCCTGGACAGATGTGGCCGAGAAAGCCACCATAGAAGAGAGTTTCTGGTCTCTTGATCCAGATTCAGAGTAGGGGACAAGTCTGAGTAATCCCCATTCCACTGACTCAGCATGCACAATTGCAGCGGTCTGAGATGTAGACGTGCAAAGGGAACTATGTGCATTGCTGCTACCATTAAGCCGATCACCTCCATGCATTGAGCTACTGACGGGAGTTGAATGGAATGAAGGACACGGCATGCATTTAGAAGCTTTGTTAATCTGTCTTCTGTCAGATAAATCTTCATTTCTACAGAATCTATAAGAGTCCCCAAGAATGGAACTCTTGTGAGAGGAAAAAGAGAACTCTTCTTTTCGTTCACTTTCCATCCATGCGACCTTAGAAATGCCAGAACTAACTCTGTATGAGACTTGGCAGTTTGAAAGCTTGAAGCTTGTATCAGAATGTCGTCTAGGTACGGAGCTACCGAAATTCCTCGCGGTCTTAGTACCGCCAGAAGGGCACCCAGAACCTTTGTGAAGATTCTTGGAGCCGTAGCCAATCCGAATGGAAGAGCTACAAACTGGTAATGCCTGTCTAAGAAGGCAAACCTTAGATACCGGTAATGATCTTTGTGAATCGGTATGTGAAGGTAAGCATCCTTTAAATCCACTGTGGTCATGTACTGACCCTTTTGGATCATGGGTAAGATTGTCCGAATAGTTTCCATTTTGAACGATGGAACTCTTAGGAATTTGTTTAGGATCTTTAAATCCAAGATTGGCCTGAAAGTTCCCTCTTTTTTGGGAACCACAAACAGGTTTGAGTAAAACCCTTGTCCTTGTTCCGACCACGGAACCGGATGGATCACTCCCATTAATAACAGATCTTGTACACAGCGTAGAAACGCTTCTTTCTTTATCTGGTTTGTTGACAACCTTGACAGATGAAATCTCCCTCTTGGGGGAGAGAATTTGAAGTCTAGAAGGTATCCCTGAGATATGATCTCTAGCGCCCAGGGATCCTGAACATCTCTTGCCCAAGCCTGGGCGAAGAGAGAGAGTCTGCCCCCCACTAGATCCGGTCCCGGATCGGGGGCCCTCGGTTCATGCTGTCTTTGGGGCAGCAGCAGGTTTCCTGGCCTGCTTGCCCTTGTTCCAGGACTGGTTAGGTTTCCAGCCTTGTCTGTAACGAGCAACAGCTCCTTCCTGTTTTGGTGCAGTGGAAGTTGATGCTGCTCCTGTTTTGAAATTCCGAAAGGGACGAAAATTAGACTGTCTAGCCTTAGCTTTGGCTTTGTCTTGAGGCAGGGCGTGGCCCTTACCTCCTGTAATGTCAGCGATAATTTCTTTCAAACCGGGCCCAAATAAAGTTTGCCCCTTGAAAGGTATATTAAGTAATTTGGACTTAGAAGTTACATCAGCTGACCAGGATTTTAGCCACAGCGCCCTACGTGCCTGAATGGCGAATCCTGAGTTCTTAGCCGTAAGTTTGGTTAAATGTACTACGGCCTCCGAAATGAATGAATTAGCTAGTTTAAGGACTCTAAGCCTGTCCGTAATGTCGTCCAGCGTAGTTGAACTAAGGTTCTCTTCCAGAGACTCAATCCAAAATGCTGCCGCAGCCGTAATCGGCGCGATGCATGCAAGGGGTTGCAATATAAAACCTTGTTGAACAAACATTTTCTTAAGGTAACCCTCTAATTTTTTATCCATTGGATCTGAAAAAGCACAGCTATCCTCCACCGGGATAGTGGTACGCTTAGCTAAAGTAGAAACTGCTCCCTCCACTTTAGGGACCGTTTGCCATAAGTCCCGTGTGGTGGCGTCTATTGGAAACATCTTTCTAAATATTGGAGGGGGTGAGAACGGCACACCGGGTCTATCCCACTCCTTAGTAACAATTTCAGTTAGTCTCTTAGGTATAGGAAAAACGTCAGTACTCGCCGGTACCGCAAAGTATTTATCCAACCTACACAATTTCTCTGGTATTGCAACAGTGTTACAATCATTAAGAGCCGCTAAAACCTCCCCTAGTAATACACGGAGGTTTTCCAATTTAAATTTAAAATTTGAAATATCTGAATCCAATCTGTTTGGATCAGAACCGTCACCCACAGAATGAAGCTCTCCGTCCTCATGCTCTGCAAGCTGTGACGCAGTATCAGACATGGCCCTAGTATTATCAGCGCACTCTGTTCTCACCCCAGAGTGATCACGCTTGCCTCTTAGTTCTGGTAATTTAGCCAAAACTTCAGTCATAACAGTAGCCATATCTTGTAATGTTATCTGTAATGGCCGCTCAGATGTACTAGGCGCCATAATATCACGCACCTCCCGGGCGGGAGATGCAGGTACTGACACGTGAGGCGAGTTAGTCGGCATAACTCTCCCCTCGTTGTTTGGTGAAATTTGTTCAAATTGTACAGATTGGCTTTTATTTAAAGTAGCATCAATACAGTTAGTACATAAATTTCTATTGGGCTCCACCTTGGCATTGGAACAAATGACACAGGTATCTTCCTCTGAATCAGACATGTTTAACACACTAGCAATAAACTTGCAACTTGGTTACAATCTTATTTAACAAAAACGTACTGTGCCTCAAAGAAGCACTAAACGATTAAATGACAGTTGAAATAATGAACTGAAAGACAGTTATAGCATCAATCCTTAAAAACAACACAACTTTTAGCAAAGGTTTGTTCCCATTAGTAAAGTAACAATAATTAAATTTGAAAATAAAAATTACAGAGCAACGTTTTTAATCACAGTCAATATATAAGTCTCACAGCTCTGCTGAGAGAATCTACCTCCCTCCAAAGAAGTTTGAAGACCCCTGAGTTCTGTTAGAGATGAACCGGATCATGCAGGAAATACAAGAGTAACTGACTGGAAATTTTTGATGCGTAGCAAAGAGCGCCAAAAACGGCCCCTCCCCCTCACACACAGCAGTGAGAGAGAAACGAAACTGTCACAATTAAAACAAGCAACTGCCAAGTGGAAAAATAATGCCCAAATATTTATTCACTCAGTACCTCAGAAAATGCAAACGATTCTACATTCCAGCAAAAACGTTTAACATGATAAATACCTATTAAAAGGTTTAGTGTACTTTTAACAGAGTAATTCCGGTGAAATACCATCCCCAGAATACTGAAGTGTAGAGTATACATACATGTCATTATAACGGTATGGCAGGATTTTCTCATCAATTCCATTCAGAAAATAAAAACTGCTACATACCTCAATGCAGATTCATCTGCCCGCTGTCCCCTGATCTGAAGCTTTTACCTCCCTCAGATGGCCGAGAAACAGCAATATGATCTTAACTACTCCGGTTAAAATCATAGTAAAAAACTCTGGTAGATTCTTCTTCAAACTCTGCCAGAGAGGCAATAACACGCTCCGGTGCTATTGTAAAATAACAAACTTTTGATTGAAGTTATAAAAACTAAATATAATCACCATAGTCCTCTCACAAATCCTATCTAGTCGTTGGGTGCAAGAGAATGACTGGGAGTGACGTAGAGGGGAGGAGCTATATGCAGCTCTGCTGGGTGAATCCTCTTGCATTTCCTGTTGGGGAGGAGTTATATCCCAGAAGTAATGATGACCCGTGGACTGATCACACATAACAGAAGAAACCCCGCTTTGATAAAATCAAGCGTTCAATCTCCAAGCAGTCAGTTGCAGAGAAATTAGATTTGGATGCTTGAACGGACCTTGGATTAGAAGGTCCTGTCGCAGTGGCAGAGTCCATGGTGGCAGAGATGACATGTCCACCAGATCTGCATACCAAGTCCTGCGTGGCCACGCAGGTGCTATCAAAATCACAGAAGCTCTCTCCTGTTTGATTCTGGCAATCAGACGCGGAAGGAGAGGGAAAGGTGGAAATACATAAGCCAGGTTGAACGACCAGGGTACTGCTAGAGCATCTATCAGTACTGCCTGAGGATCCCTGGACCTGGATCCGTAACAAGGAAGCTTGGCGTTCTGACGAGACGTCATCAGATCCAATTCTGGTGTGCCCCATAGCTGAATCAGTTGAGCAAACACCTCCAGATGGAGCTCCCACTCCCCCGGATGAAAAGTCTGACGACTTAGAAAATCTGCCTCCCAGTTCTCTACCCCTGGGATATAGATCGCTGATAGATGGCAAGAGTGAGTCTCTGCCCATAGGATTATCCTGGAAACTTCTATGATCGCCAAGGAACTCCTTGTTCCACCCTGATGATTGATATAAGCTACAGTCGTGATGTTGTCCGACTGAAATCTGATGAATCTGGCCGAAGCCAGCTGAGGCCATGCCTGAAGAGCATTGAATATCGCTCTTAATTCCAGAATATTGATCGGTAGGAGGGCCTCCTCCTGAATCCACAAACCCTGTGCTTTCAGGGAATTCCAGACTGCACCCTAGCCCAGAAGGCTGGCGTCCGTCGTCACTATAACCCAGGCTGGCCTGCGGAAACACATTCCCCGGGACAGGTGATCCTGTGACAACCACCAAAGAAGAGAGTCTCTAGTCTCTTGATCCAGATCTATCTGAGGAGATAAATCTGCATAATCCCCATTCCACTGTCTGAGCATGCATAGTTGCAGTGGTCTGAGATGGAAGCGAGCAAACGGAACTATGTCCATTGCCGCTACCATAAGTCCGATTACCTCCATACACTGAGCCACTGATGGCCGAGGAATGGAATGGAGAGCTCAGCAGGTGGATAAAATCTTTGATTTCCTGACCTCCGTCAGAAAATTTTTCATGTCCACCGAATCTATCAGAGTTCCCAGGAATGGAACTCTTGTGAGAGGAATAAGAGAACTCTTTTTCACGTTCACCTTCCACCCATGAGATCTTAGGAAGGCCAACACTAAGTCCATGTGAGACTTGGCTAGTTGAAAAGTCGACGCTTGAATAAGGATTTCGTCTAGATAAGGCGCCACTGCTATGCCCCGCGGCCTTAGGAACGCCAGAAGGGACCCTAGCACCTTTGTGAAGATTCTTGGCGCCGTGGCCAACCCGAAGGGAAGAGCCACAAACTGGTAATGCCTGTCCAGGAAGGCAAACCTGAGAAACTGGTTGTGACAAAACCAATCTCGCCACTGTACATTGGAGGGCCTGTTATGGAACATTCTTTGGGCTGGAGGTACATGGGCTTAAGGATACCCAGAGACTGCATGGAAATATGGAATTTTATATGCTGGACACCCCATGTACTTTCATACCTCTGTCTTATGTCTATGTCACCCTGTATCCATAAATACAGGATGGGTACAGGGTGTGAGTGCCCCTTGTGGGAGCAATTGTGACTCTATAAGCAAAGTGGGCATAAAAGACTTTATAGCTAATAAGAACTGTTCCTATATTCTGTAATAAGATGTATTCTATGTATGTTTAAGATCTGATTGTGTCTCAGGAGTCTGTCTAGGTAAACTGATTGGGTTTTGTGTGATTATGTTAACTAGACTGCCCAACATCAGATTGTCTGAGTAAACGTTCTTCCCTAGTTAATTAACTTAATATGTTAATCTGTTTTACCTGTGAATAGACAATTGTTTGATGCATTGTTCATATGTTTGCTTTACTGTTAAACCAATGCCCTTTGTAACCTGAAGCCAGGGTGTATAAATCTGTGTGCTGCCTTCAAATAAAGCATATATTCTGTTTAAACCTGAAAACTGGCTGGTTTGTGAATTGCTGATTCCCTATGCAGGACGTTGTTCCCTGGTATTAACCCTTGGTACACAGTTGGTACTGTAACATTGGTGGCAGCGACGGAATGAACCTTATCGCCCAGAAGAGCAACTACACAAGCCAGTAACCTCAGGAAGAGGGGGATTATTACAATACTGACTAAGATGGAAAAGAGAAAAGTAAATTTTGCAGCTTTTAAAAACTTCCTGGAAACAGAAGGAGAGATTGATGGGTACCTTGCGGATTTTGAGAGGCAATGTGCACTACACAAGGTACCCGCAGAGGACTGGGTCACGATATTATCTGGAAAATTATCCGGCCGGGCCAGAGAGGCTTTTCGGGCCATTCCAGATGAGGAAGTCAGGGATTATAATACTGTAAAAGAGGCTCTGCTCTCCAGGTATGCGGTTACACCGGAGGCATACCGGAGGCGGTTCAGAGACACTGTTAAATTAGCTGGAGATTCCTACCTTGAGTGGGCATGTAAGGTGCACCGCACAGCAGCTCACTGGATAGCGGGGTGCCAAGCCATATCTGGGGAAGAGGTGCTGCAGCTATTCCTGTTGGAACATTGCTTCGACAAGTTACCCGCAGGAGTTCGAGAGTGGGTTCGGGACCGTAAACCCTCCACCCTGCAGGAAGCGGCTTGCTTGGCAGATGAGTATACGGATGCCCGCAAACTGGACACTGCTACCTTTAAGCCCCCTTCTAGAGTGGAGTACAGACCCCCAGTCACCCCAGCAGCTGCCAGTTACCAAACCCCGGCGCACCGCTATACCACACGGCCTCCGGCCACGAACTACCCTCAGAGTGCCCGGTTCAATTCGCGGGGCTACTCACAACCTATTCGGTGCTTTGGATGTAAGCAACTAGGGCACAAAAGACCAGAGTGTCCCCTAAACGCAGCGAACCAAGCGCAGTCCTGGAGAAGACCCGCCGGCAGAATCCCACGTAATCCTCAGCCTGCGGCCCGCTACGTAGAGGCGCAAGAATGCTGGAGCATCCTACATGAGGCAGACCTTGTGCAAGCTGCCCACCGGAATAACCGGCAACTGGTTAAAGTGAATGGGAAGAAGGTCAGTGGTCTACGGGATACTGGTGCTACCATGACCTTGCTTCAAAAGAACTTGGTGTCTGAGAAACAGTACACTGGAGACACTGTGGCTGTGAGGGTAGCAGGGGGCGATGTGTTCAGCCTACCTGTTGCCAGGGTACATTTGGATTGGGGAGTGGGCGCTAGACCTGTGAATGTGGGGGTCAAGAAGGACTTACCTGCTGATGTTCTTCTTGGAAATGACTTGGCCCCCCTTGTTTCTGCCTATGCTCCCATGGGTCCCGCTGATGTTAACCCTGTGAATACCCGTGCTCAGATCCGTGCAGCAGAGACTGACCCCCCTGCTGCTAAGCCCCAGAACGCTGAGCTCAGCAAATCTCTATCCGCTATTGATACGTGGAAGTCCCGTTACAATGCGCTGATGAAGGAGAAGAGGAGCGCAGAGGAAAAGGCACGTTTAGAACGTGAATCTCTGCTAGACAAGCTGCACCGACAGACTGCAGAAAACACCAGCTTGAGAGTGGAACATGAAACATTAAAGACAAACTTAGTGACACTGGAGGAGAAGCTGACGCTGGCTCATAGTGAGGTGCAGCAACTCAAGGGCACCCTATGTCAGTATGAAGGGATTGTGGATACCTATAAAGAGCAGGTACAGAAAACTCGTAAAGAAGCTGATGGGATTTTGAAGGACTGTTTGGCCCTGGTCTGGGCACTGAGGAATTTGAACCCTTGTTTGTATGGACAGGAATTCTCTCTCATAACGGGAATACAGATGGATTGTCCCAGCAAACTGACATGCCTACCAGGCGCTCTGGTGGTATATGCCACAGTATATACCCTGGACAGCCGAGCATGACAAACCAGAGGGAGAGGAGTTTGATGGTCCTGTCCCCCAGCAACACGGCTGTTTAGCCAAAGGGGAGACGATTGGTCTCCCCCTCCAGCAGCACAGCTATGTATCCGAAGGGGAGACAGTCGGTCTTCCCCTCCAGCAACCAGGCTCCCACCAGGCTACTTCCATGGTAGTGCTGGCACCCGGGCAGAGTACAGCTGGTCTCTGCCCACCTCGCAACCCACCAATTCAGCGTACCAGTCCCCCACACAGCTGTGGTGAGGCACCTGGACATGGACAAGTTTTCCCCGTACTCAGGTGTAGTAACCATTTATTGTGGGTGGGCTGTACTACTAATTGTGTTTTATGGGTGGGTTGCTGGACTAACCAGGGCACTGACCGGCAGGAGGTCAGATACCCTGTTAGTCTGTTTGGAAAAGGGGAGAGATGTGACAAAACCAATCTCGCCACTGTACATTGGAGGGCCTGTTATGGAACATTCTTTGGGCTGGAGGTACATGGGCTTAAGGATACCCAGAGACTGCATGGAAATATGGAATTTTATATGCTGGACACCCCATGTACTTTCATACCTCTGTCTTATGTCTATGTCACCCTGTATCCATAAATACAGGATGGGTACAGGGTGTGAGTGCCCCTTGTGGGAGCAATTGTGACTCTATAAGCAAAGTGGGCATAAAAGACTTTATAGCTAATAAGAACTGTTCCTATATTCTGTAATAAGATGTATTCTATGTATGTTTAAGATCTGATTGTGTCTCAGGAGTCTGTCTAGGTAAACTGATTGGGTTTTGTGTGATTATGTTAACTAGACTGCCCAACATCAGATTGTCTGAGTAAACGTTCTTCCCTAGTTAATTAACTTAATATGTTAATCTGTTTTACCTGTGAATAGACAATTGTTTGATGCATTGTTCATATGTTTGCTTTACTGTTAAACCAATGCCCTTTGTAACCTGAAGCCAGGGTGTATAAATCTGTGTGCTGCCTTCAAATAAAGCATATATTCTGTTTAAACCTGAAAACTGGCTGGTTTGTGAATTGCTGATTCCCTATGCAGGACGTTGTTCCCTGGTATTAACCCTTGGTACACAGTTGGTACTGTAACACTGGTGATGATCTTTGTGGATAGGAATGTGTAGATACGCATCCTTAAAATCCACGGTGGTCATATATTGACCCTCCTGGATCACTGGTAAAATATTCCGAATGGTCTCCATCTTGAAGGATGGAACTCTTAGGAATTGGTTTAGAATCTTGAGATCTAGAATTGGTCTGAAGGTTCCCTCTTTTTTGGGAACCACAAACAGATTGGAGTAGAAACCTTGTCCCTGTTCTGCTTTTGGAACTGGACAGATCACTCCCATGGTAAAGAGGTCTTCTACACAGCGTAAGAACGCCTCTCTTTTTGTCTGGTTTACAGACAATTGAGAAAGATGGAACCTCCCTCTTGGAGGAGAATCTTTGAAATCTAAAAGGTACCCCTGGGTTACAATTTCTACGGCCCAGGAGTCCCGAACGTCTCTTGCCCAGGCCTGAGCAAAGATAGAGAGTGTTACGGTTACCCTTAGTCTCGCTGAGAGATGGACCGCTTAGTAGCCTGGATTCCTATTGCTGAAGAGGGGAGAAACTGCTTTCCATAGTATTCTATATGAGTCTCGCAAATGTAGAATAATCCCCCTTAGCTGTAGTACAGCTAGGATACCCTTCTGCCCACAAAAACGAGTCAACGCTGCGATTGAGGGACAACCAAGAACTGAGGACTGGGATGCCCAGCCTGCTTTTTATTTAGGTTACATGCACACAGGGCACTCCCAGGGGGGGAAGCATAAAATCCCCCATCACACATTTAGACAAAGCCCTTGGACAGGCCACCGCAGATAACAAGTACACACAAGAAAACAATTGAGTCCTTCTTATCACCTAGCAGTGAATGCTTATCACAAACTTAATTACAGTACACAATATGCTAGGAAACCTGCCTCAGAAAATAGTTTTCTCAAAACTGAACAGAGTTAACCCTTTATGAAATGATACTTGTTACAGTTTTCTTGGAGCCCTTCTTAGGCGCTGGCTTGGCTGGTTCAGGCATTGCTGCTGGGAAATAAGTTTCTTCACAACAAAATAACTAATGCTTCTGTAACAGTGCTCCCTTTCTGTGGAACACTCTGGCAGACACGGTCTGACCCCTTTTCGGGGCAGACTAAGGCTGTCCAGACCGCTGGTTATGCGGGGCTGAGGTCGGTTTGTCTGGACAACCCGTCGGCGTTGCCATTCTGTTTCCCAGGTCTGTAAGTAATGGTGAAATTGAAGGGTTGCAACGATAAACTCCAACGTAATAGCCTGCCATTATCTCCAGAGACCCGGTTCAGCCACACCAACGGGTTATGGTCGGTGACCAGAGTGAACTCCTGCCCATATAAATAGGGAGTCAATTTCTTTAATGCCCACACCAAAGCCAAACACTCCTTTTCGACCGCTGCATAGCTGACTTCGCGGGGCAGGAGCTTCCGGCTGATGTAGGCAACTGGATGCTCCCCTCCATCTTCGCCTACTTGGCTGAGGACGGCTCCCAGCCCGAACATGGAAGCATCTGTATGGACGATAAAACGTTTGTTAAGGGCTGGAGCCGCCAAGACAGGAGCGTTAATTAGAGCATTTTTGAGAGCCTGGAAAGCCGTTTCACAGTGGGGAGACCACAGGACCTGTCGAGGTAAGTTCTTCTTGGTCAAGTCAGTCAGGGGTTTGGCAAGTGTGCTGTAGTCTGGTACGAACCGTCTATAGTACCCTGCCGTGCCCAGGAAGGCTAGGACCTGAGTCTTAGTGATGGGGGTGGGCCAATTGGCGACAGCTTCTATCTTGGCCGGCTCTGGTCGCTGCTTTCCACACCCCACCCGGTGACCCAGGTACTGTACCTCGGCCATCCCAAAGTGGCATTTTTCTGGCTTCAGAGTCAGGCCAGCAGCCCGGATCTGATCCAGAACCATTCCTATGTGAGCTAAGTGGTCCTCCCATGACTCACTGTGGATCGCTATGTCGTCCAGGTAGGCGCAAGCAAAACTCTGGAAGCCATCCAGGAGCCTATCCACCAAGCGCTGGAATGTAGCTGGGGCATTCTTCATCCCAAACGGCATTACCCTAAACTGATATAAGCCGAATGGGGTGACGAATGCCGACTTGGGGATAGCCTCCGGGGCCAGGGGAATCTGCCAGTAACCTTTGCAGAGGTCAATAGTGGTCAGGTAATTTCCCCTGGCTATACGATCGAGTAGCTCGTCTACCCTGGGCATAGGGTAAGCGTCCGTCACGGTCTTTTCATTGAGCCTCCGATAGTCTACGCAGAACCGGGTGGTCCCATCTTTCTTGGGCACCAAGACAACTGGGGAGGCCCAGGGACTATCGGAGGGCTCAATTACCCTGAGTTGGAGCATCTCATCGATCTCCTTCTTCATTCCTATCCTAACTGCTTCGGGGATTCGGTACGGAGCCTGGCGCAAGGGAGCTTGTCCCGGAGTATCTACCTGGTGGGTGGTTAAAGTAGTGTACCCTGGCTTCGGGGAGAAGGTGAGGTGTTTGGACTGTAGGAGTTGGTTGAGCTGCTCCCTTTCAGTGGGGCTAAGTCGGTCTCCTATCTGAACCTGAGCCACTATACCTGTGGGGAGACTCTTTTCTAATAGGTCTGGAATGGGTAGACTGTCGGGGCCTTCCTGAGGGGAACAACATACGGCCGTCACGTTCTCTGGTCGCTCAAAATATTCCTTGAGCATGTTTACATGGAATGTCTTTCTAAGATTGTTGTCGTGGCAGCTAGCTATCACATAAGTGGTGTCTCCCCTTTTCTCTACAATCTGGTAGGGGCCCTGCCAGGACGCCTGCAATTTGTCTGTCTTCACCGGCTTAAGTACTAACACCTTTTGTCCTATGGTAAAGATTCTCTTTCGGGCCCCCCGATCGTACCATACTTTCTGTCTTCTCTGGGCCGACTGGAGATTAGCCCGCACGGATTTGGCTAATTGCTCCATTCGGTCCCTGAGTTCCAGCACGTATGGCACAATGGGGACACCGTCAGTCTCCATCTCTCCCTCCCAGTGCTCCCGGATCAGGTTTAGGGGTCCCCGTACCTTTCTTCCGTAGAGCAACTCGAAGGGAGAGAACCCTGTCGTTTCCTGGGGCACCTCCCGATAAGCAAAAAGGAGGTGCGGCAGGAAGCGTTCCCAGTCTCGGTATTCCTGAGTGAACGTCTTGAGCATTTGCTTGAGGGTCCCATTGAACCTCTCACACAGCCCGTTCGTCTGGGGGTGGTATGGGGAGCTCAGGAGGGACTTAATTTTGCAAACCTGCCAGAGTTGTTGGGTCAATTCAGCCGTAAATTGGGTGCCTCGGTCGGATAGGATTTCTTTTGGAAATCCTACCCGGGAGAACACCTGTACTAGTGCATTCGCTACCGTATCCGCTTGTATGTTGGATAGGGCGACAGCCTCTGGGTACCTGGTAGCGTAGTCCACTACGGTAAGAATGTAGCGCTTACCGGAGGGACTAGGGGTAGCCAGTGGTCCCACTAGGTCAATAGCAACCCGGCTGAAGGGTTCCTCTACAATGGGCATATTTACTAGATGGGCTTTAGGGTGATCGCCTCGCCTTCCTACTCGTTGACACACATCGCAGGTGTTACAGTAAGTTCTAACGTCAGCGTGTACCCCTGGCCAAAAGAACGTGTGAGTAATGCGGTGTAGGGTACGGGTTACAGCTAGGTGACCTGCTAAGGGGATGTCATGGCCTATCTTGAGGATTTCTTGACGGTATTTGTGGGGCACTACCAGCTGTCGCCTACGCTGTCCCCTTTTCTCTGTCCAGCGGTATAGTTTCCCTTTTTCCCATAAGAATGTTTCATTATCTGCCCCGCCCCCTCCGGTCTCTGCTCGTTCCCGGTACTTTTGTAAGGTCGGGTCAGTCTTAGACTCTGTCTCGAAAGCATCTGGGGTGTCCCAGGGTATGGGGCCTAACATGTCAGGCAATGTCGGGGTAGGTCTTACCTGTGTCTCCCGCACTGGTGAGAGTTCTCGCTCCGTCCGGGCTTGGGCCCGTGTAGTCACTGGGTCCGCCTCGTTGTTGCATACTGGAGCATAGGCAGAAGTCATGGGGCCCAAATCATTGCCCAGTAGTACTTCGGCAGGTAAATTATCCATTATGCCCACGTTCACAGCCCCCTTTCCCGCTCCCCAATCAAGATGCACTTTAGCTGTTGGAATTTTGTACACATCCCCCCCCGCCACTCTAACGGCCACAGTCTGTCCAGATCGCTTGTGCTCCGGCACCAAATGACTCTGTACCAGCGTGATAGTAGCCCCTGTGTCTCTCAATCCCTCGGTAGATCGCCCCTCGAGCCATACCTTCTGCCGATGGTGCTGGCGGTTATCTGAGGCAGCATATACAGGGTCCGCCTCGTGAAGCGGCCCCAAATATTCCTCCATAGGGGCCTCTTGGTTAACACAGAGGGTCCGGGCTGGACGATATGCCCCAGAGGGGTAATTGTAATTCCTGGGTGTCTGGTGCGTATTAAGGGGGCAGCTAGCCATGAAATGCCCTGGTTGCTTGCATCGGTGGCAAGTCGGTCTGGGACGCTCAGAGCTGTTATTGGGTGGTCCTGAGTGTCGGGCGGGCCCTGTGGGCACCGGGGCTCGGAATTCAGCACGAGGGGGTGCACGGTAAACCTCTCTGGGTTCGTGAAGACGGGAGTCATAATGTTCATCGGCCAATTTGGCTGCTTCTTCTAAGGTAGAAGGTCGCCTGTCTCGCAGCCATTCCTTCCCTTGCTGTTCCATGCCATTATAAAAATGTTCTAAGAGAAACAATTGTAAAATTTCCTCACCAGTCACCGCTTTACTTCCGCTCATCCAGTGATTTGCCGCTCTCCGCATTCGGTGCGCCCATTCCATATGGGTATCGTTAGGCTTCTTTTTCGTGCCCCGAAACTGTCGGCGATACGCGTCCGGAGTTACTGCGTACCGTCGCAACAGTGTCTCCTTAACTAGCTCATACTGTGTCACTTCCTCAGAACCCAGAGTACGAAAGGCTTCCAGGGCTCGCCCGGATAGTTTCCCAGACAATATCGTGGGCCACTCCCTGTTGGGAATCTGGTGCAGGGCACATTGCCTTTCGAAGTCCGCCAAATATTCATCAATCCCTGTCTCGCTCTCTAGGAAGGGTCGAAATGCCGCATAGGGTATCTTGGGCCTCCCAGCATTTTCGACAGGGATGATTACCTGCGGGGCTTCAGCATTGCGGTGTGCGTTCGCTAGGTTGAGTTCGTGGGCTCGAGTCTCTCGTATATCCTTGTCTGCTTCCGCCATCAACTGCTGTACCAATTCCATGGAGGGGTTCGGCCCGTACAGTGAGAGCCTCTCCCGAACAATCCTGGTTTTTTCGTCACTAATCGTGGTCGGTGTTTCCGCCATTGTGAAGCTCTGATCCAGTTCGGTCAATTCTGCGATCAGCTCTCTCCTCGGCCGGTTGCTGGCGTACCCCCCTCTGCTTTCAAGTAAATCCTTTAGGGTTGTACGCTTCAATTTTTTTGTAAGCGCTCTCCATCCGTTCTGTACCTCTCCTAGGAAATCCAGGAAAAATCCCACCGCTGCCGCCAAATGTTACGGTTACCCTTAGTCTCGCTGAGAGATGGACCGCTTAGTAGCCTGGATTCCTATTGCTGAAGAGGGGAGAAACTGCTTTCCATAGTATTCTATATGAGTCTCGCAAATGTAGAATAATCCCCCTTAGCTGTAGTACAGCTAGGATACCCTTCTGCCCACAAAAACGAGTCAACGCTGCGATTGAGGGACAACCAAGAACTGAGGACTGGGATGCCCAGCCTGCTTTTTATTTAGGTTACATGCACACAGGGCACTCCCAGGGGGGGAAGCATAAAATCCCCCATCACACATTTAGACAAAGCCCTTGGACAGGCCACCGCAGATAACAAGTACACACAAGAAAACAATTGAGTCCTTCTTATCACCTAGCAGTGAATGCTTATCACAAACTTAATTACAGTACACAATATGCTAGGAAACCTGCCTCAGAAAATAGTTTTCTCAAAACTGAACAGAGTTAACCCTTTATGAAATGATACTTGTTACAGTTTTCTTGGAGCCCTTCTTAGGCGCTGGCTTGGCTGGTTCAGGCATTGCTGCTGGGAAATAAGTTTCTTCACAACAAAATAACTAATGCTTCTGTAACAGAGAGTCTGCCCCCTACTAGATCCGGTCCTGGTTCGGGGGCTACCCCTTCATGCTCTACGCGTTAAAATGGCAAAACCTGAATTCTTCGCCGCTAACTTAGCGAGATGAAAAGCGGCGTCTGTAATAAAATAATTAGCTAGCTTAAGAGCCTTAATTCTGTCCAGAATATCATCTAGTGGGGTCTCCACCTGAAGAGCCTCTTCTAGAGCCTCAAACCAAAAGGCATCTGCAGTTGTTACAGGAACAATGCATGCAGTAGGTTGAAGAAGAAAACCTTGATGAACAAAAATTTTCTTTAGGAGACCCTCTAATTTTTTATCCATAGGATCTATGAAAGCACAACTGTCTTCAAAAGGTATAGTTGTACGCTTAGCCAAAGTAGAATTAGCTCCCTCCACCTTAGGGACCGTTTGCCGTGAGTCCCTCATGGTGTCAGATATGGCAAACATTTTCTTAAAAACAGGAGGGGGAGCGAATGGAATACCTGGTCTATCCCACTCCTTAGTAACAATGTCCAAAATCCTCTTAGGAACCGGAAAAACATCAGTGTAGACAGGAACCTCTAAATATTTGTCCATTTTACACAATTTCACTGGAACTACAATAGGGTCACAATCATCCAGAGTTGCTAAAACCTCCCAAAACAATAAACAGAGGTGTTCTAGCTTAAATTTAAATGCCTTCATATCTGAATCTGTCTGAGGGAGTAATCTTCCTGAATCAGAAATCTCTCCCTCAGATAGCAAATCCCTCATCCCTACTTCAGAACATTGTGAGGGAGTATCGGATACGGCAACTAAAGCGCCAGAAGGCTCAGCATGCGTTCTTAACCCAGAGCTACTGCGCTTCCCTTGCAACCCTTGCAGTTTAGATAAAACCTCTGTAAGGGTAGTATTCATAACTGTGGCCATATCTTGCAAGGTGAAAGAATTAGACGCACTAGAAGTACTTGGCGTCGCTTGTGCGGGCGTTACTGGTTGTGACACTTAGAGAACTGATTTCCTTCTGTCTGAGAATCATCCATTGCCAAACTCAAAATATGTTGTCTGCAAGTTATAGACATATCAGTACAAGTGGGACACATTTTAAGAGGGGGTTCCACAATGGCTTCTAAACAAATTGAGCAATGAATTTCCTCAATGTCAGACATGTTAAATAGGCTAGTAATGAGACAAGCAAGCTTGGAAAACACTTTAGTTAATGAAAAAACACAATTTTCAAAAAACGGTACTGTGCCTTTAAGAGAAAAAAGGCATACACAAACTGCAAAACAGGTTAAAAAAGCTTCACATTTTCTGAAATTTTTACAGTGTACCTATTAAGCTTTAGGAGGATTGCACCCCAAGTAAATAAGCAATGCACCCCCAATTAACAAAACCAGATCACAAAATGTCTAAAACCGGTTTAAACCCCTATGAGCACCTTGCCACAGCTCTGCTGTGGCCCTACCTGCCCTTAGGGAACGATAGCAAGGTATTAAAGCTTCAATGCCCTCAGGATGAATATCAGGGCCTCAGGAGAAGTTTCTTGCTGCTTGCCAGTAGAACTAAATGCGCAACAGAGGCGTGAAAATAGGCCCCGCCCACCACACTCAATGTGGCTGGGGCCTACCCAAATACCAAAAAACCTTGCCTGAAGCCATGTGGGTTATAATAACCCCAATATAAGCCAAATGAACCCTCTGTAAAAGTCCCAATAAAAATGTTACTCCCATAACACCCAAACATTTGTCCTTCCAATTTCACATACAAACTGAGTGCCCAAAATAAATAAGCCCTTTATGCAAGCTAGTAAAACCTTTTAACCCTAGGATTACTGCTTGCCCTTCCCCTAAAGGGGGTACTGTCAGCCTTTCTGAGTTAACACAGTCTCTGCAGAAAAAATGACTGAACATACCTCATTGCTGTATAGCAAGAACCGTTCCTCACACTGAAGTTTTCCTGTACTCCTCAGCTCATGTGGGAACAGCAGTGGACCTTAGTTACAAATGCTAAGATCATCATCCTCCAGGCAGAAATCTTCATCTATATCCTGCCTGAGAGCAAATAGTACAACACCGGTACCATTTAAAATAACAAACTCTTGATTGAAGATAAAATAAAATAAAAACAGTTTAACACCTCTTCTCTTTACCCTTCCTGCTTAAAGCCAGCAAAGAGAATGACTGGGAGGGTGGAGTTAAGGGGGGAGCTATATAGACAGCTCTGCTGTGGTGCTCTCTCTTTGCTACTTCCTGTCAGGAAGGACAATATCCCACAAGTTAGGATGAATCCGTGGACTCGGTACATCTTGCAAAAGAAAGCCTGATTCGAAACAGAGCCTGAACAAAGGATCGAATGTCAGGGAGCTCAGCGAGTCTATGCAACAAAACACATAATGCCGAAATCTGTCCCTTTAAGGAACTAGCGGCAAGACCCTTCTCTAAACCCTCTTGAAGAAAAGACAGAATTCTGGAAACCCTCACCTTGTGCCAAGGGTATCCATGTTTCTTACACCAGGCCAAGTAAGTCCTCCACATCTTATGGTAGATGTGCCGAGTGACTGGCTTTCTTGCTTGAACTAGAGTGTCAATCACACTTTCAGAAAGACCTCTCTTGGCTAGGACTAAGCGTTCAATCACCACGCAGTCAGCCTCAGAGAATCGAGATTTTGATGTTGTAAAGGACCCTGTTCCAGCAGATCCCTGCGACAGGGTAACCTCCACGGCGGAGAGGATGACATCCCCACCAGATTCGCAAACCATGTCCTCCGCGGCCACGAAGGAGCAATCAGAACGGTTGACGCTCTCTCCTACTTTATGCGTGCCACTATACGAGGTAGAAGGGGTAAGGGAGGAAAAATGTACGCTAGATCGAACCCCCAAGGCACCGCTAATGCATCTATCAGTTCTGTTCCTCGACCTGTATCTGGGAAGTTTGCAATTGAGTCTGGACGCCATGAGATCTATCTCCGGCGTCCCCCATCTGAGACAAATCTCTGCAAACATCTTGGGGTGAAGAGACCATTCCCCCGGATGGAATTTTTGCCTGCTGAGGAAGTCTGCTTCCCAGTTGTCCACACCCGGAATGTGGATCGCCGAAAGCGAGCAGTTGTGGGACTCCACCCATTCCAGGATCCGAGACACCTCCCTCATTGCAAGGGAGCTCCTCGTACCACCCTGATGGTTGATGTAAGCCACCGAGGTAATGTTGTCCATCTGAAACCTTATGAAGTTGAACGCCCCCAGTCAGGGCCAAGCCTTCAGAGCATTGTAGATCGCTCAAAGTTCCAGGACATTTATCCGTAAAAGGGACACCAGCCAAGACCATTTTCCCTGTGCCATCCTGGCACCCCAAACAGCTCCCCATCCAGCCAGACTTGCGTCCGTGATCACAATCTCCCAGGACAGTCTCAAGAAGGATGTCCCCATGGACAGTTGTTCCGGGCGGATCCACCAAGAGAGGGAGGTCCGAGCCCGCACATCCATGGATATCAGCTGTGATATATCTGAATGATCTTTTTTTAAAGTCAAATATAGGCACAGTATCAATGAGTAAAGATAGGATAGAGGAGGTAATGTGTATAGCCTCGGTGCTGCCCCTTTAAATTAATATCAAAACATAGGAAAAGGAAATGGGAGAGTATAGAGGGGATATTAAGCACTCTTACACCTATCGCTTGTAATAAGCTGTAAAATTACAGCATGAAATATCTGCCAGCGAATAATAAATGTATATACTGGTATTAAAACCTATAATCTTTATTAAGGAATTTATTTAAAAATTAATGACTAAGGTAATAAACATCACCTATCATTACCCACACAGATATATTACCTAAAGGTACACCATAATTACTGCACTGCTGCTATTATGTCACCCCCCCCCCCCCGTATTCCTGGCCGATATCAGGAACCGTCAGTTTCAGGTGTCAGGGGTAGCATGAGGCAACAGTTATGCAGCAAAAATAATTATAAGTGGTATAAGTTGAGTAATAAAAGTAGTTTAAAAACAAGTTGAACTACACAAACATGTTTCAGCTGTTGCACAGCCTTTCTCAATGTGATTCAGCAAGTGAACTGACAAAGCTGTGCAACAGCTGAAACATGTTTGTGTAGTTCAACTTGTTTTTAAACTACTTTTATTACTCAACTTATACCACTTATAATTATTTTTGCTGCATTAACTGTTGCCTCATGCTACCCCTGACACCTGAAGCCGACGGTTCCTGATATCGGCCAGGAATACAGGGGGGTGACATGATAGCAGCAGTGCAGTAATTGTGGTGTACCTTTAGGTAATATATCTGTGTTGGTAATGATAGGTGATGTTTATCACCTTAGTCATTAATTTTTAAATAAATTCCTTAATAAAGATGATAGGTTTTAATACCAGTATATACATTTATTATTCGCTAGCAGATATTTCATGCTGTAATTTTACAGCTTATTACAAGCGATAGGTGTAAGAGTGCTTACTATCCCCTCTATACTCTCCCATTTCCTTTTCCTAATATCTGAATGATCGCCATTCCACTGCCTCAACATGCATAATTGAAGAGGCCTGAGATGAAACCTGGCAAATGGAATGACGTCTATGCTGGAGACCATGAACCCGATCACCTCCATACATTGAGCCACAGAAGGCTTCTCTGAGGATCGAAGAGCCGGGCAGGTGGACGCAAGCTTCCTGTGTCTTTGTGTCCATGAAGATTTTCCTCACGGATCAGAGTCTATGATTGTGCCCAGAAACTCCACCCTGGTGCTGGGTACCAGGGAGTTCTTTCCAGAGTTTACCTTCCAACCATGAGATTGAAGCAATAGAAGCAGAGTCCTTGAATGGTCCACTACCAGACTGAAGGACGGCACCTGATCCAGGATGTCGTCCAGATAGGGCACCACCACAATGCCCCTGGACCAAGCAGAGCCCCGAGAACCCTTGTGAAAACTCTTGGGGCCGTCGCCAGGCCGAAAGGAAGGGCCACAAACTGGAAGTGCTAGTCCAGAAAAGCAAATCTTAGGAACTTCAAGTGGTCCCTGTGAATTGGAACATGAAGGTAGACATCCTTCAAGTCTATTGTGGTCATGAACTGCCCCTCTTGAACTAGGGGCAAAATGGACCTGATCTTTCCATTTTGAACGATGGAACGGACAAAAACTTGTTTAAACTTTTCAGATCCAAAATCGGGCGGAACGTGCCCTCCTTTTTTGGAACTAAGAACATATTTGAATAATACCCTAGACCCCTTTCTGCAAGGGGTACTGGTACAATAACACCTAGAGAGAAAAGATCCCACACACATCCTAGAAAGGCCTCTTTCTTTTCCGGCCTCGATGACAGGTTTGACACAAGGAATCTGCCCCTGGGTGGAAAGGACTTGAATCCTATCTTGTAACCTTGGGAGACAACCTCCAGAACCCAAGGATCCTGAACATCCTGCAACCAGGCTTCGGAGAATAGAGATAACCTGCCCCCAACTCGGTCCATAGACCTGACGGGGGCCGCCCCTTCATGCTGACTTGGTCTCGGCGGGCTTCTTGATCTGTTTGGACTTGTTTCAAGAATGAGCAGGTTTCCAAGTTCCCTTGTATTGGTCCGCTTTCGCGGCAGGCTGCTGGGCCATTTCAGCACGAAAGGGACAAAAATTAGATCCTTTAGGTTTAGCTTTCTTATCCTGGGGTAGGAAGGCACCCTTGCCTCCCGTAACCATGGATATGATTGAGTCCAGGCCTGGACCGAACAGAATCTTTCCTTGAAACGGCAGGGACAGCAACCTCAATTTAGAGGTCATGTCACAGCCACAAGGCTCTGCGCGCTAAAACCGAAAAACCTGACACCTTAGCATTCAGGCGAATAATCTGCATATTGGCGTCACAAATGAAAGAATTGGCTACCTTCAAAGCCTTAATCTTTTCCTGCACCTCTTCGAAAGAGGGCTCACCCGCAATCCTTTCACACAGGGAATCACACCAATATGACGCAGCTCCAGCAACCGCGGCTACAGCTGCTGCCGGCTGAAAACCAAACCCTGTGTGCTGAAACATCTTTCTTTTACAAAGATATGACGAGTCCACAGATTTCATCCTTACTTGTGGGATATTAACCTCCTGCTAACAGGAAGTGGCAAAGAGCACCACAGCAGAGCTGTATATATAGCCCCTCCCTTCCCCTCAACCCTCAGTCATTCTCTTTGCCTGTGTTATGCTAGGAAGAGGTGAAGTGAGGTGTTAGTTTTAGTTTCTTCAATCAAGAAGTTTTTTCTTTTCAAATGGTACCGGTGTGTACTATTTTCCTCAGGGGGATATGGAAGAAGTTTTCTGCCCTGAGGTTGATGATCTTAGCAGACGTAACTAAGATCCACATTGGTTCCCACTGAATGCTGAAGGTAGTGTAAAGAAATCTTCAGAGTGGAGAACAGCTGCATGCTATTAACATTAAGGTATGTTCAGTCTTTTTTTCTGAGGAGACCTGTTATATCAGAATGGCTGACATTTTTTGCTATAAAAGGGGTTAAAGTGGATCTGAGAGAGGTGTTACTTTAAAACCTTTATTTAAAACGTTTTTTGTATGACATATTGGGTGTTTGTTTTGGACACTGGGAGAAGCAGCTCGTTATTTTATTATTAGGGCTGCAGTATTATAAGGTTTTTTTGGGGACCACTTGGTTTTTTGTTCTAACCGCTTCCTATGCAGTGTTTTGCATTTGTTTGCGATTACTCTCAATGGGCGGGGCGTATTTTTCGCACGCTCCGACGTGCAGTACATTTCTGTTTATTAGGCATCAGACATGAGCTCTGGTTAGGTCTTAACTTATGCTCTGATGACCGGATCGTGTTATAATCATTTTCAAACACTTTAAGGGCAGGTAGGCGCCACAGCAGAGCTGTGGCGAGGTGCAGGGGTCATTTTTTTGAATACATTTTATTTTTTTCACTATAAATGTCCTGAAAAGGTTATTTTTGCTTATTGCTTTTAAGTGCAATAATTTTTGGACACATCAAATATGTGTTGCTAAACAGATTTATTTATTTAGCTTTTTTTGCAGTTTTGGAAAAATTGTATGCTTTTTTATTTTTAAGGCGCAGTACATTTTTTTGGAAAATTGTTCAAAGTGTTTAAAATACTGTTATTTTTTTTTCAACATGTCTGACATTGAGGATACTAAGTGTTCTATGTATTTAGAAGCCATTGTGGAACCCCCACTTACATTATGTACCTCTTGTACTGAAAGGGCCTTACAATGTAAGAAGCATATTTTAAGTAATAAAAGTATGCCTAAGGATGATTCTCAGTTTGAAGGGAATCAGGATATGCCATCTAATTCTCCCCAAGTGTCACAACCTTTAACACCCACACAAGCAACGCCAAGTACTTCTAGTGCGTCTAATGCTTTTACTCTGCAGGATATGGCTGCGGTTATGTCAACTACTTTTAGAGAGGTATTATTTAAATTACCAGTGTTACAGGGTAAACACAGTAGGTCAGGTATTAATGTAAAATACTGAATCCTCTGGTGCTTTATTAGCTTTTTCCGATGTTCCCTCACAATGTTCTGAGTTGGGAGTTAGGGAATTGCTGTCCGAGGGTGAGCTTTCAGACCCAGGAAATATATTATCTCAGACAGATTTGGATGTTATGTCATTTAAATTTAAGCTTGAACACCTATGTCTGTTACTTTGGGAGGTTTTAGCGACTCTGGATGATTGTGAACCTATTATAATACCACCAGAGAAATTGTGTAAGATGGACAAATATTTAGAGGTACCTACTTACACTGATGTTTTTCCGGTTCCTAAAATAATTTCGGAAATTGTTAAAAAGGAATGGGGTAGACCAGGCATACCGATCTCTCCTCCTCCTACTTTTAAGAAAATGTTTCCTATATCTGACTCCATTCGGGACTTGTGGCAAACGGTCCCTAAGGTAGAGGGAGCTTTATCTAATTTGGCCAAGCGTACAATACCTATTGAGGATAGTTGTGCTTTCAAAGACTCTATGGATAACAACGTAGAAGGTCTTTTAAAGAAATTATTTATTTATCAAGGTTTTCTTTTACAACCTACGGCTTGCATTGTTCCAGTAACTACTGCAGCAGCTTTTTGGTTTGAAGCTCTAGAAGAGTCTTTGAAAGTTGAGACTCCATTAGATGATATTCTGGAAAGAATTAAGGCTCTTAAGCTAGCTAATTCTTTTATTACTGATGCTGCTTTTCAAATTGCTAAGTTAGCAGCAAAAAATGCAGGTTTTGCCATTCTGGCGCGTAGAGCGTTATGGCTCAAATCTTGGTCTGCTGATGTGTCATCAAAATCTAAGCTTTTGGCTATTCCTTTTAAAGGTAAGACCCTATTCGGGCCTGAATTGAAGGAGATAATGACATTACTGGAGGTAAAGGTCATACCCTACCTCAGGATAAGTCTGTTAAAATGAGGGGTAAACAGAATGATTTTCGTTCCTTTCGAAACTATAAAGGAGGACTCTCTGCTTCTTCTTCCTCCACAAAGCAGGAAGGGAATTTTGCTCAACCCAAGTAAGTCTGGAGACCCAACCAGACTTGGAATAAGGGTAAACAATCCAAGAAGCCCGCTGCTGCTTCCAAGACAGCATGAAGGGGTGGCCCTCGATCCGGAACCGGATCTGGTAGGGGGCAGACTTTCTCTCTTTGCTCAGGCTTGGGCAAGAGATGTTTAGGACTCCTGGGCACTAGAAATAGTGACCCACGGGTATCAACTAGAATTCAAGGATTTTCTCCCAAGGAGGAGATTTCATCTTTTACGGTTATCTGTAGACCAGATAACGAGAGAGGCGTTCTTACGCTGTGTATAAGACCTCTATACCATGGGAGTAATTTGTCCCATTCCAAAACTGGAACAGGGACAGGGGTTTTACTCAAATCTTTTTGTAGTTCCCAAAAAAGAAGGAACTTTCAGACCCATTTTGGATCTCAAGTGTCTAAACAAATTTCTCAGAGTCCCATCATTCAAAATGGAGACTATACGAACAATCTTACCAATGATTCAGGAGGGTCAATATATGACTACCGTGGATTTGAAGGATGTATACCTTCATATCCCTATTCACAAGGATCATCATCGGTTCTTAAGGTTTGCCTTCCTGGGCAAACACTATCACTTCCTTTCGGTCTTGCCACGGCACCCAGAATTTTCACAAAAGTTCTGGGGTCTCTTTTGGCGGTTCTCAGACCGCGGGGCATAGCAGTAGCGCCTTATCTGGACGACATTCTGATTCAGGCGTCGAATTATCAATTGACAAAATCTCACACAGACATAGTGTTGTCTTTCCTGAGATCTCACGGTTGGAAAGTGAACATAGAAAAGAGTTCATTAGTTCCACGGACAAGGGTTTCATTGCTGGGGACCCTTATAGACTCGGTAGACATGAAAAATTTTCTGACAGAGGTCAGAAAAACAAAGATTCTGAATACTTGCCGAGCACTTCAGTCCATTCATCGGCCATCAGTGGCTCAGTGCATGGAAGTCATTGGATTAATGGTAGCGGCAATAGATATAATTCCGTTTGCCCGCTTTCATCTCAGTCCACTGCAGCTGTGCATGCTCGGGCAGTGGAATGGGGATTATGCAAATTTATCTCCTCAGATAAATCTGGATCAAGTAACCAGAGACTCTCTTCTTTGGTGGGTGTCGCTGGATCATCCGTCACAGGGGACTTGTTTCCGCAGACCCTCGTGGGTGATAGTGACAACAGATGCCAGCCTTCTGGGCTGGGGTGCAGTCTGGAACTCCCTGAAGGCTCAGGGTGTTTGGACTCAGGTGGAGTCTCTACTTCCAATCAATATTCTGGAACTGAGAGCAATATTCAATGAACTTCTGGCGTGGCCTCAGTTGGCTTCGGCAAAATTCATCAGGTTCCAGTCAGACAACATCACGACTGTGGCATATATCAATCATCAGGGGGGAACAAAGAGTTCCTTAGCAATGATAGAGGTATCCAAGATAATCCGATGGGTGGAGACCCACTCTTGTTATTTGTCGGCAATCTACATCCCAGGAGTAGAAAATTGTGAAGCGGATTTTCTAAGTCGTCAGACTTTTCATCCGGGGGAGTGGGAACTCCATCCGGAGGTATTTGCCTCACTAATTCTCAGATGGGGCAGACCAAAGTTGGATCTAATGGCATCTCGACAGAATGCCAAGCTCCCGAGATACGGATCCAGGTCAAGGGATCCACAGGTCGAACTGATAGATGCCCTGGCAGTGCCTTGGAAGTTCAGCCTAGCTGTTTCCACCATTTCCTCTCCTTCCACGCGTGATTGCTCAAATCAAACAGGAGAGAGTTTCAGTAATCCTGATAGCGCCTGCGTGGCCACGCAGGACTTTGTATGCAGATCTAGTGGACATGTCCTATCTGCCACCGTGGAAACTTTCTTTAAGACAGGACCATCTCATTCAAGGTCCTTTTCAACATCCAAATCTAATTTCTCTGCAGCTGACTGCGTGGAGATTGAACGCTTGATTTTATCGAAGCGAGGATTCTCTGATTCGGTCATTGATACTTTGATACAGGCTCGAAAGCCTGTCATTAGAAAAATCTATCATAAGATATGGCGTAAATATTTTTATTGGTGTGAATCCAAGGGTTACTCATGGAGTAAAACTAAGATTCCTAGGATTCTGTCTTTTCTCTAAAAAGGATTGGAGAAAGGGTTATCAGCAAGTTCTTTAAAGGGACAGATTACTGCTTTGTCAATTTTGCTTCACAAACGTTTGGCAAATGTGCTGGATGTTCAGTCGTTTTGTCACGCTTTAACTAGAATTAAGCCTGTATTTAGACCTATTACTCCTCCCTGGAGTTTGAATTTAGTTCTTAGAGTTCTTCAAGGGGTTCCATTTGAACCTATGCATTCCATAGATATTAAATTATTATCTTGGAAAGTTCTATTTTTAGTTGCTATTTCTTCTGCTCGAAGAGTTTCTGAGCTTTCAGCGTTACAATGTGATTCGCCTTATCTTATATTTCATTCTGATAAGGTGGTTTTACGTACCAAACCTGGATTTCTTCCTAAGGTTGTTTCAAATAAGAATATTAATCAATAAATTGTTGTTCCTTCATTGTGTCCTAATCCTTCTTCCAAGAAGGAGCGTGTGTTACACAATCTGGACGTGGTCCGTGCCTTGAAGTTTTACTTACAGGCAACCAAGGATTTCCATCAATCATCTTCATTGTTTATTCTGGAAAGCATAGGGGTCAGAAAGCTACGGCTACCTCTCTTTTTGGCTGAGGAGTATCATCAGCCTGACATATGAGACTGCTGGACAGCAGTCTCCTGAAAGAATTACGGCTCATTCTACTAGGGCTGTGGCTTCCACATGGGCTTTTAAAAAAACAATGCTTCTGTTGAACAGATTTGTAAGGCTGCGACTTGGTGGTCCCTTCATACTTTTTCCAAATTTTCCAAATTTGATACTTTTGCTTCTTCTGAGGCTATTTTTGGGAGAAAGATTCTTCAAGCAGTGGTGCCTTCTGTTTAGGTTCCTGTCTTGTCCCTCCCTTTCATCCGTGTCCTTTTGCTTTGGTATTGGTATCCCACAAGTAAGGATGAAATCCGTGGACTCGTCATATCTTTGTAAAAGAAAAGTAAATTTATGCTTACCTGATAAATTGATTTCTTTTACGATATGACGAGTCCACGGCCCACCCTGTTCTTTTTAAGACAGATCTATTTATTTTTTGTAAACTTTAGTCAACTCTGCACCTTTTAGCCTTTCCTTTTCTCTTCCTATACCTTCGGCCGAATGACTGAGGGTGGAGGGGAAGGGAGGGGCTATATATACAGCTCTGCTGTGGTTCTCTTTGCCACTTCCTGTTAGCAGGAGGTTAATATCCCACAAGTAAGGATGCTTCTTTTGCTTCTTCTGAGGCTATTTTTGGGAGAAAGATTCTTCAAGCAGTGGTGCCTTCTGTTTAGGTTCCTGTCTTGTCCCTCCCTTTCATCCGTGTCCTTTTGCTTTGGTATTGGTATCCCACAAGTAAGGATGAAATCCGTGGACTCGTCATATCTTTGTAAAAGAAAAGTAAATTTATGCTTACCTGATAAATTGATTTCTTTTAGGATATGACGAGTCCACGGCCCACCCTGTTCTTTTTAAGACAGATCTATTTATTTTTTGTAAACTTTAGTCAACTCTGCACCTTTTAGCCTTTCCTTTTCTCTTCCTATACCTTCGGCCGAATGACTGAGGGTGGAGGGGAAGGGAGGGGCTATATATACAGCTCTGCTGTGGTTCTCTTTGCCACTTCCTGTTAGCAGGAGGTTAATATCCCACAAGTAAGGATGAAATCCGTGGACTCGTCATATCGTAAAAGAAATCAATTTATCAGCTAAGCATAAATTTACTTTTCTCAGCATGTTCTCAAACTTTGCATCCATGGGCTCTTTGAATGACAAACTATCCTCTAGAGGAATAGTCTTTCACTTAGCGAGCATGGAGATAGCCCCATCCACCCTAGGGATGGTCCCCACAGCTCCAACTAAGCCTCCGGAACGGGAAAAAGTTTCTTAAAGGATGAGAAAGGGGAAAAGGAAGAACCTAATTGAGCCCATTCGTTTTTGATAATGTTAGCCATCTTTATAGGAACGGGGAAGGTCTGGGGTACCACCCTGTCTTTATAAACCTTATCTAGCTTAGGGATAGAAGGTTCCTCCGGAATATTCTGCTCTTGAACCTCCAGAGCAGCAAGTACTTGCTTTAGTAAAAAGCGCAAATTCTCCATTTGAAACCTACAGCCAGGCTCCTCTGCAGGAGCTTTAGATGACGGAGTGGGCCTCGTCATTGAACCACTCCGCAGGAGCTTCTGACATGGACAAATCCTGGGCCTGGCCGCTCTGAAAGGCCCTAGGCTTGCACTTAGCAGAACGTGTCAAGGCGTGGATCACTTTGGAAACCGCTGTCTGCAGTTGATCCGCAAAATCTGGCGGCCAATAAATCTCTCCCGAAGGAGCAACAGTCGGACCCCGGGGCGCTGCATGTGCAATAGGGGACTCAACTGGGGAACGCACCTTACGGGACTGAGAAACCTCAGAGGTGGGCGGCTCAGTGGTACAAGACATTCTTTTAGTCTTAGATGTCTCGACCCTCTCAAGGCATGTGGAACATAATTGGGCAGGCTGGTCTACCGGAACCTCACAATAAACACAGGTATGAGACTTTGTTAAAGAGGGAGTATCCTCTAACGCGTCAGAATTCTCCATAGCTTGCGCTTTATTAGAATAAAAGAGAAAATAACAAGCACCTTTATAACCGCCAATGGCCGCGGCACTCACCACCTCCTATGACCCGGACTACAGAAACCGCTTTGTCTCCTCCGTCGCAGATCAGACCGGAAGTGAAGAAGCCCCACCAGGTCACACGGGAGCCTCGCAGGACCGCCCCTGCCTAAAGGAGAAAACGTGCCAAAAAAAGGCAGCGTAAAAACTCCCGGAAAAAGAACCTGATAGTTCCACGCATTGCCAGAGCATCATCCGGCACAGCGCAGCAATGACACAAACAATATCATGTATAACCCCCCCACCTATTCAATTACCCCCCTACCAGGAATATTAACCCATTATTCTGTAAAGATAAAAGGCGTCACACTGTGACCCTGTCTTCTATGTTAGCATTGTGTATAAAAAGAAATGATCTTACCAGAATCCACGTCGTGGAACAGGAACACAGCCCTTGAAGTGTGACAGGTCATAGCAGCGCTCCTGACATGGACTTGAGAGAAGCAGTCTGCGAAGCTCGTCAATGCCGATTGCTGTAGGAGCTGTTAATATGAGTCGGGATGGTTTTGCAAAAGAGACTCTCCCTTCATCTCCAGACTCTAACTTTCACCCAAGCCCTCACTGAGAAGCCTTAGAGGGCTACTTAAAACTCCTGTCCCATTGCGAAGAGTAATACCCTCCATAAGAGACCTCTGAATCTTCAGCACCTCTCTGCCACCTCCTGTGACGAAAGGCAAAGAATGACTGGGGGATGAGGGGAGTGGGAGAGGTATTTAAGCCTTTGGCTCCTCCTGATGGCCAGGTTCTTAATTCCCAATAGTAATGAATGAAGCTGTGGACTCTCCTCCCCTTTAGATGGAAATTGAGTTTCATGTCCATTTAAGACTTTAAACATGGCGACGCCCATACATTTTTGCAGACTAAAGTATTTTATAGAAACTAAACCTTTACACATATCTTCAGTATTTAAACAATTAAAATAATTGTAAAAAAACTAAATTTATGCTTACCTGATAAATTTCTTTCTTTCTGGGCATGGAGAGTCCACAACGTCATTCCAATTACTAGTGGGAAATTCAACTCCTGGCCAGCAGGAGGAGGCAAAGAGCACCCCAGCAATGCTATTAAGTGTAACTTCATTTACCCATAATCCCCAGTCACCCAGCCGAAGGAAAATGGAAAAAAGGAAATTTATGCTTACCTGATAAATTGATTTCTTCTACGATACGAAGAGTCCACGGATTCATCCTTACTTGTGGGATATTATCCTCCTGCTAACAGGAAGTGGCAAAGAGCACCACAGCAGAGCTGTCTATATAGCTCCTCCCTTGACTCCACCCCCCAGTCAATCGACCGAAGGTATAGGAAGAAAAAGGAGAAACTAAAAAGGTGCAGAGGTGACTGAAGTTTGAAAACAAAAATATAATCTGTCTAAAATGAAAGGGAGGGCCGTGGACTCGTCGTATCGTAGAAGAAATCAATTTATCAGGTAAGCATAAATTTATTTTTCTTCTACTAGATACGACGAGTCCACGGATTCATCCTTACTTGTGGGATATAATACCAAAGCAACAGGACACGGATGAACGGGAGGGACAAGACAGATACCTAAACAGAAGGCACCACTGCTTGAAGAACTTTTCTCTCAAAAATAGCCTCAGAAGAAGCAAAATTCAAACTCCATGGCGGAGCAACAGGTTTAAACACAGGCTTGATTCTAACTAAAGCCTGAAAAAAAGACTGAACGTCTGGGACATCCGCCAGACGCTTGTGTAGTAAAATTGACAAAGCAGAAATTTGTCCCTTTAAGGAACTAGCCGACAATCCCTTCTCCAATCCTTCTTGGAGAAAGGACAAAATCCTAGGAATCCTAATCCTACTCCATGAGTAGCCCTTGGATTCGCACCAATAAAGATATTTATGCCATATCTTATGGTAAATTTTCCTAGTGACAGGCTTTCGAGCCTGAATCAAGGTATCAATGACCGACTCAGAGAATCCCTGCTTAGATAAAATCAAGTGTTCAATCTCTAGGCAGGCAGTTGCAGAGAAATTAGATTTGGATGTTGGAATGGACCTTGAATTAGAAGGTCCTGTCTCAGTGGCAGTTTCCACGGTGGCAGAGATGACATTTCCAACAGGTCTGCATACCAAGTCCTGCGTGGCCACGCAGGCGCTATCACGATTACCGAAGCCCTCTCCTGTTTGATTCTGGCAATCAGACGAGGTAGAAGAGGAAAAGGAGGGAACACATAAGCCAGGTTGAACGACCAAGGTACTGCTAGAGCATCTATCAGTACTGCTTGGGGATCCCTTGATCTGGACCCGTAACAAGGAAGTTTGGCATTCTGACGAGATGCCATAAAATCCAATTCCGGTGTGCCCCATTGACGGATCAATGCCGCAAACACCACCGGATGGAGCTCCCACTCCCCCGGATGAAAAGTCTGACGACTTAGAATATCCGCTTCCCAGTTCTCTACTCCTGGGATATAGATTGCTGATAGATGGCAAGAGTGAGTCTCTGCCCATCGAATTATTTTGGAAACCTCTATCATCGCTAGAGAACTCTTTGTTCCTCCCTGATGATTGATATATGCTACAGTCGTGATATTGTCCGACTGGAATATTATAAATTTGGCCAAAGCCAACTGAGGCCACGTTTGGAGCTCTCAGTTCCAGAATGTTTATTGGTAATAGGGACTCCTCCTGAGTCCAAACACCCTGAGCCTTCAGGGAATTCCAGACTGCACCCCAGCCCAAGAGGCTGGCATCCGTCGTCACTATGACCCATGCTGGCCTGAGGAAGCACATTCCCTGGGACCGATGATCCTATGACAACCACCAAAGAAGAGAGTCTCTGGTCTCTAAATCCAGATTTATCCGAGGAGATAAATCCGCATAATCCCCATTCCACTGTCTGAGCATGCACAGCTGCAGTGGTCTGAGATTTAAGCGAGCAAACGGAACGTTGTCCATTTCGCTACCATTAACCCAATGACCTCATACACTGCGCCACTGATGGCTGAGGAATGGAATGAAGTGCTCGGCAAGTAGTTAGGATCTTTGACTTTCTGACCTCCGTCAGAAAAATTTTCATGTCTACCGAGTCTATCAGAGTTCCTAGGAATGGGACTCTTGTCAGTGGAACTAGTGAACTCTTTAGTATATTCACCTTCCACCCGTGAGTCTTTAGAAAAGCCAACACGACGTCCATGTGAGATTTGGCTAGCTGGTAAGTTGACGCCTGAATCAAAATATTGTCCTGATAGGGTGCCACTGCTATGCCCGCGGCCTTAGAACCGCCAGAAGGGACCCTAGCACTTTTGTGAAAATTCTGGGAGCTGTTGCTAACCCGAAAGGGAGGGCCACAAACTGGTAATGTTTGTCCAGGAAGGCGAACCTGAGAAACTGGTGATGATTTTTGTGGATAGGAATGTGAAGATACGCATCCTTCAAGTCCACGGTTGTCATATATTGACCCTCCTGGATCATTGGTAAAATTGTTCGTATGGTCTCCATCTTGAACGATGGGACTCTGAGAAATTTGTTTAGACATTTGAGATCTAAAATCGGTCTTAAGGTTCCCTCTTTTTTGGGAACCATGAACAGATTTGAGTAAAACCCCTGTCCCTGTTCTAGTTTTGGAACTGGGCAGATTACACCCATGGTATAGAGGTCTTCTATACAGCGTAAGAACGCCACTCTTTTTGTCTGGTCTACAGACAAACGTGAAAGATGAAATCTCCCTCTTGGGAGAAAATCCTTGAATTCTAGGCGATACCCCTGGGTCACGATTTCTAATGCCCAGGGATCCTGAACGTCCCTTGCCCAAGACTGGTCGAAGAGAGAAAGTCTGCCCCCTACTAGATCTGGTCCCGGATCAGGGGCTGCCCCTTCATGCTGTCTTGGTAGCAGCAGCGGGCTTCTTGGCCTGTTTACCTTTATTCCAGGTCTGGTTAGGTCTCCAGACTGACTTGGATTGTGTAAAATTCCCCTCCTGCTTTGTGGCGGAGGAGGAAGGGGAGGGTCCGCCTTTAAAATTTTCAAAAGGAACGAAAATTATTTTGTGTAACCCTCATTTTAACGATCTTGTCCTGAGGAAGGGCATGACCTTTACCTCCAGTAATGTCGGAAATGATTTCCTTTAGTTCAGGCCCAAATAGGGTCTTACCCTTAAAGGGAATAGCTAGAAGTTTAGATTTTGATGACACATCAGCAGACCAAGACTTAAGCCATAACGCTCTACGCGCTAGAATGGCAAAGCCTGCATTTTTAGCCGCTAATTTAGCCATTTGAAAAGCGGCATCAGTAATAAAAGAATTTGCTAGCTTGAGAGCCTTAATTCTATCCAAAATATCATCTAATGGGGTCTCAACATTAAGAGACTCCTCTAGAGCCTCAAATAAAAAAGCTGCTGCAGTAGTCACTGGAACAATGCACGCTATCGGCTGTAGAAGAAAACCCTGATGAATAAACAACTTCTTCAACAGACCCTCTAATTTTTTTATCCATAGGATCTTTGAAAGCACAACTGTCCTCAATAGGTATAGTTGTACGCCTAGCCAGGGTAGAAATAGCACCCTCCACCTTAGGGACCGTCTGCCAGGAATCCCGAATGGTGTCAGATATGGGAAACATTTTCTTAAAAATAGGAGGGGGAGAGAACAGAATGCCTGGTCTATCCCATTCCTTAGTAACAATGTCTGAAATCGTTTTAGGTACTGGAAAAACATTGGTGTAAGTAGGGACCTCTAGATATTTATCCATTTTACACAACTTCTCTGGTGGGATTACAATAGGGTCACAATCATCCAGAGTCGCTAAAACCTCCCAGAGTAACAGGCAGAGGTGTTCCAGCTTAAATTTAAAGGCTGTCACATCCGAGTCTGTTTGAGGGAACACATTTCCTGAGTCTGAAAGTTCTCCCTCAGACAGCAATTCCCCTACCCCCAACTCAGAACACTGTGAAGGTACATCAGAGATGGCCAATAAAGCGTCAGAGGGCTCAGCATTTACTCTAGTACCGGACCTACTGCGCTTACCCTGTAAACCTGGCAGTTTAGATAATACATCTGTAAGGGTAGTAGACATAACTGCAGCCATATCTTGCAGAGTAAAAGAATTAGACGCACTAGATGTACTTGGTGTCGCTTGAGTGGGCGTTAAAGGTTGTGACACTTGAAGAGAATTGGAAGGCATAACCCGATTTTCTTCAGACTGAGAATCATCCCTAGACATACTTTTATCACTTAAAATATGTTCTTTGCAATGTAAGGCCCTTTCAGTACATGAGGGACACATCTTAAGTGGGGGTTCCACAATGGCTACTTTCCTCAATGTCAGACATGTTGAACAGGCTAGTAATAATCACAAAAAGTCCTGAAAACACTTTGTTGTTTTTTTCACTAATCTGGAAAAAACGATACTGCGCCTTTGAGAGTAAAAAAAGCATACAAGTTTTCCAAAACTGTCTTAAAATGTAATAAATATCACCATTTTTGCATATATGTGTTTAATCTTGTCAGCTAAGATTGCACCACAAGTAAGGAAAGTTAACTCTTTATAGAAAAAAAGTTACTCAAAAATGTTTATTAAAAGTAATAAATCAACCCCCTGCACCTCACCACAGCTCTACTGTGGCGCCTACCTGCCCTCAGGGGTCTGTAAAACAAACTATCCTTTTTTTGTCTAAATCTGCAGCCTAGGCCCACCGGAGCTGGAGCTTGCTGTCTTCAGAATCATTTCAACTGTGCATCTGAGGCGCGAAAATAGGCCCCGCCCATCAATATCGATGTCTCTCATGCCTAATGGAAACTGCTGTAAAGCGGTCTAGCAAACTAGCCATGTGGGTTTTCATATAACCCATCCATTAATGAAAGCCATGTGAACCCTTATAGTGCCATCAGCCACAAAAAACGTTTGTATATAAAAACGTTAAGCATACCCAAAACATGAAAACATTTTGCCCACAAAACATTATGATAACCGTGTCAACCAAATTGTTCCATAATAAACAGGTTCCAGTAATACCCCCTTCTTTACATGTAGGATTACTGCTTACCCCTTCCCTTAAGGGAACTATGTCAGCCAGTTCTGAAATACCAGGTAAATATAGGAGAGGAAAAAGAAGGTATCTTGTGGCACACGTTAAAAGGGAGCCTAGGTAACCAAATATATAATAGAGTGGGCACTAGGAAGAAAATTAAAACATAACTTTTATTGAGTTGTCAAAGAAATAAAAATGGAAGTGTGTACAAAAATTAAAATAGGGTATTAAAATAGTATTTGTTATTAATCATATGTGCAATGAGGCGAGATATCTACTGTCATATATCACACATGTGAGGAAAACAAAATGATCTATTGTTAAGGGATATACCCTATGATCTGTATTTATTTACATACAAATCCTCATGTCTGAATGTGAGTTCACTTACTCAAATGTCAAATATACCATCATTTTCGTATTTATTCACATACAATTCCTCATACCATGATATGAGTATACTTATGTTAAATGTCAAATACCCCTAGCAATGACAAAAAACTGTCATAGATATGTGGAAAGTTAAAAATTAAAATCAAAAGACAGATAATGTGTTATTTGGGGCCACACAAATAATATAGAATCAAACGTTGCTCTCCTTGTGCTATGAGGAGAGAGACAATCTCTCATATGTGAGTTAGACTTAAGGAGTCGTGTGGTAGAAAAGCAATAGGTCTGTGTTATTTACATATATATGATAAGAGAGGCTAAATGCTTATGGATATCAGGGGGGGCGCAATATGGTCATAGACGCACCCCTCAAGAAAGCTCCATCCATTAAAGGGACAGTCTAGGCCAAAATAAACTTTCATGATTCAGATAGAGCATGTGATTTTAAACAATTTTCCAATTTACTTTTATCACCAATTTTGCTTTGTTCTCTTGGTATTCTTAGTTGAAAGCTTAACCTAGGAGGTTCATATGCTAATTTCTTAGACCTTGAAGCCCACCTCTTTCAGATTGCATTTAACAGTTTTTCACCACTAGAGGGTGTTAGTTCACGTATTTCATATAGATAACACTGTGCTCGTGCACGAGAAGTTATCTGGGAGCAGGCAGTGATTGGCTAGACTGCAAGTCTGTCAAAAGAACTGAAAAAAGGGGCAGATTGCAGAGGCTTAGATACAAGATAATCACAGAGGTTAAAAGTATATTATTATAACTGTGTTAGTTATGCAAAACTGGGAAATGGGTAATAAAGGGATTATCTATCTTTTAAAACAATAAAATGATTTTTTTAATTTAATGAAATCCATGTGAACCCTTATAGTACCATCAGCCACAAAAAACGTTTGTATATAAAAACGTTAACCATCCCCAAAACATGAAAACGTTTTGCCCACAAAACATTATGATAACAGTGTCAACCAAATTGTTCCATAATAAATAGGTTCCAGTAATAACCCCTTCTTTACATGTAGGATTACTGCTTACACCTTCCCTTAAGGGAACTATGTCAGCCAGTTCTGAAATGCCAGCGTCTCTCCAGAAAAAAATGACTGAACATACCTCAATGCTTGTAGCATGAAAAACGTTCTTCGCACTGAAGCTTCTCAAGTACTCCTCAGCCATTCTGTGGGAACTACTCTGGATCTTACTGACAACTGCTAAGATCATCAGTCTTCAGGCAGAAATCTTCACCCATCTGCTGCCTGAGAAAAAATAGCACTCACTGGTACCATTTAAAATAAAAAAGTCTTGCTTGAAGAAAATAAAAACTATCATTTTATCACCTCTTTCACTTTACCTCTTCCTATTACTTAGTATAGGCAAAGAGAATGACTGGGGGGTGGAGTCAAGGGAGGAGCTATATAGACAGCTATGCTGTGGTGCTCTTTGCCACTTCCTGTTAGCAGGAGGATAATATCCCACGAGTAAGGATGAATCCGTGGACTCGTCGTATCTAGTAGAAAAAAGAAGAAACACAAGGGTGAAAAAGGTGCCTGAGGTTTACTCAAAAAAGGGTGGGGTCGTGGACTCTCCATGCCAGGAAAGAAAGAAATTTATCAGGTTAGCATACACACAGAAAGAACAAGGAGGGAGAACAAGGCAAGAGGACCTAAACAGAAGGCACCACCGCTTGAAGAACCTTTCTCCCAAAAGAGGCCTCAGCCGAGGCAAAAGTATCAAATTTGGAGAATTTGGAGAAAGTATGCAGAGAGGACCATGTTGCCACCTTGCAAATCCGTTCCACAAAAGCTTAATTTTTTAAAGCCCAAGAAGAGGAGACAGCCCTAGTGGAATGAGCTGTAATTCTCTCAGGAGGCTGCTGTCCAGCAGTCTCATAAGCAAAACGAATCATACTTCTTAACCAGAGGGAAAGAGTAGTAGAAATGGCCTTCTGAGCCTTACGCTTTCCAGACAAAACAAACAGGGCAGAAGATTGCCGAAAATCCTTAGTAGCTTGTAAGTAAAATTTTAGAGCACGCATAACATCCAAGTTATGCAAAAGACGTTCCTTATCAGAAGAAGGATTAGGACAAAAAGGAGGAACAACAATTTCCTGATTAATGTTTCAATCCGACACCACCTTAGGGAGAAACCCCAATTCAGTACGAAGGACCGCCTTATCTGCATGAAAAATAAGGTACAGGGAGTCACACTGCAGAGCTAAAATCTCAGAAACTCTGCGCGGGGAAGAGATAGCAAGAAGAAACAAAACCTTCCAAGATAATTTTATATCAACAACATGCATTGGCTCAAACGGAGCCTGCTGAAAAATGTTAAGAATTAGGTTAAGGCTCCAAGGAAGAGCAACAGGTTTAAACACAGGCCTGATTCTGACAAGGGCCTGAACAAAAGCTTGAACATCTGGTAATTCTGCCAGACGTTTGTGTAAAAGGATAGACAGAGAAGAAATCTGACCTTTCAGAGTACTGACTGAAAACCTTTCTACAGGCCATCCTGCAGAAAAGATAAAATTCGGGGAATCCTCACCCGACTCCAAGAAAAACCTTTAGCTTCACAACAAAAAAGGTATTTACGCCATATCTTATGGTAAATCCTACGAGTTTACGAACCTGAAGCATAGTATCAATGATGGCCTCTGAAAAATCACGTCTAGACAGGACTAGGCATTCAATCTCCAAGCAGTCAGCTTCAGAGAATCTAGATTTGGATGGAGGAAAACAGAATTTATGTTTACCTGATAAATTACTTTCTCCAACGGTGTGTCCGGTCCACGGCGTCATCCTTACTTGTGGGATATTCTCTTCCCCAACAGGAAATGGCAAAGAGCCCAGCAAAGCTGGTCACATGATCCCTCCCAGGCTCCGCCTACCCCAGTCATTCGACCGACGTTAAGGAGGAATATTTGCATAGGAGAAACCATATGATACCGTGGTGACTGTAGTTAAAGAAAATAAATTATCAGACCTGATTAAAAAAACCAGGGCGGGCCGTGGACCGGACACACCGTTGGAGAAAGTAATTTATCAGGTAAACATAAATTCTGTTTTCTCCAACATAGGTGTGTCCGGTCCACGGCGTCATCCTTACTTGTGGGAACCAATACCAAAGCTTTAGGACACGGATGAAGGGAGGGAGCAAATCAGGTCACCTAAATGGAAGGCACCACGGCTTGCAAAACCTCTCTCCCAAAAACAGCCTCAGAAGAAGCAAAAGTATCAAACTTGTAAAATTTGGTAAAAGTGTGCAGTGAAGACCAAGTCGCTGCCCTACATATCTGATCAACAGAAGCCTCGTTCTTGAAGGCCCATGTGGAAGCCACAGCCCTAGTGGAATGAGCTGTGATTCTTTCAGGAGGCTGCCGTCCGGCAGTCTCGTAAGCCAATCTGATGATGCTTTTAATCCAAAAAGAGAGAGAGGTAGAAGTTGCTCTTTGACCTCTCCTTTTACCAGAATAAACAACAAACAAGGAAGATGTTTGTCTAAAATCCTTTGTAGCATCTAAATAGAATTTTAGAGCGCGAACAACATCCAAATTGTGCAACAAACGTTCCTTCTTCGAAACTGGTTTCGGACACAAAGAAGGCACGACTATCTCCTGGTTAATGTTTTTGTTAGAAACAACTTTTGGAAGAAAACCAGGTTTAGTACGTAAAACCACCTTATCTGCATGGAACACCAGATAAGGAGGAGAACACTGCAGAGCAGATAATTCTGAAACTCTTCTGGCAGAAGAAATTGCAACCAAAAACAAAACTTTCCAAGATAATAACTTAATATCAACGGAATGTAAGGGTTCAAACGGAACCCCCTGAAGAACTGAAAGAACTAAGTTGAGACTCCAAGGGGGAGTCAAAGGTTTGTAAACAGGCTTAATTCTAACCAGAGCCTGAACAAAGGCTTGAACATCTGGCACAGCTGCCAGCTTTTTGTGGAGTAACACAGACAAGGCAGAAATCTGTCCCTTCAAGGAACTTGCAGATAATCCTTTCTCCAATCCTTCTTGAAGAAAGGATAGAATCTTAGTAATCTTTACCTTGTCCCAAGGGAATCTCATATATATATTTTTTCCATATTTTGTGGTAAATTTTTCTAGTTACAGGCTTTCTGGCCTGAACAAGAGTATCAATAACAGAATCTGAGAACCCTCGTTTTGATAAGATCAAGCGTTCAATCTCCAAGCAGTCAGCTGGAGTGAGACCAGATTCGGATGTTCGAACGGACCTTGAACAAGAAGGTCTCGTCTCAAAGGTAGCTTCCATGGTGGAGCCGATGACATATTCACCAGATCTGCATACCAAGTCCTGCGTGGCCACGCAGGAGCTATCAAGATCACCGACGCCCTCTCCTGATGGATCCTGGCTACCAGCCTGGGGATGAGAGGAAACGGCGGGAATACATAAGCTAGTTTGAAGGTCCAAGGTGCTACTAGTGCATCTACTAGAGTCGCCTTGGGATCCCTGGATCTGGACCCGTAGCAAGGAACCTTGAAGTTCTGACGAGAGGCCATCAGATCCATGTCTGGAATGCCCCACAGTTGAGTAATTTGGGCAAAGATTTCCGGATGGAGTTCCCACTCCCCCGGATGTAATGTCTGACGACTCAGAAAATCCGCTTCCCAATTTTCCACTCCTGGGATGTGGATTGCAGACAGGTGGCAGGAGTGAGTCTCCGCCCATTGAATGATTTTGGTCACTTCTTCCATCGCCAGGGAACTCCTTGTTCCCCCCTGATGGTTGATGTACGCAACAGTCGTCATGTTGTCTGATTGAAACCGTATGAACTTGGCCTTTGCTAGCTGAGGCCAAGCCTTGAGAGCATTGAATATCGCTCTCAGTTCCAGAATATTTATCGGTAGAAGAGATTCTTCCCGAGACCAAAGACCCTGAGCTTTCAGGGATCCCCAGACCGCGCCCCAGCCCATCAGACTGGCGTCGGTCGTGACAATGACCCACTCTGGTCTGCGGAAGGTCATCCCTTGTGACAGGTTGTCCAGGGACAGCCACCAACGGAGTGAGTCTCTGGTCCTCTGATTTACTTGTATCTTCGGAGACAAGTCTGTATAGTCCCCATTCCACTGACTGAGCATGCACAGTTGTAATGGTCTTAGATGAATGCGCGCAAAAGGAACTATGTCCATTGCCGCTACCATCAAACCTATTACTTCCATGCACTGCGCTATGGAAGGAAGAGGAACGGAATGAAGTGTCCGACAAGAGTTTAGAAGTTTTGTTTTTCTGGCCTCTGTCAGAAAAATCCTCATTTCTAAGGAGTCTATTATTGTTCCCAAGAAGGGAACCCTTGTCGACGGAGATAGAGAACTCTTTTCCACGTTCACTTTCCATCCGTGAGATCTGAGAAAGGCCAGGACTATGTCCGTGTGAGCCTTTGCTTGAGGAAGGAACGACGCTTGAATCAGAATGTCGTCCAAGTAAGGTACTACTGCAATGCCCCTTGGTCTTAGCACCGCTAGAAGGGACCCTAGTACCTTTGTGAAAATCCTTGGAGCAGTGGCTAATCCGAAAGGAAGCGCCACGAACTGGTAATGCTTGTCCAGGAATGCGAACCTTAGGAACCGATGATGTTCCTTGTGGATAGGAATATGTAGATACGCATCCTTTAAATCCACCGAGGTCATGAATTGACCTTCCTGGATGGAAGGAAGAATTGTTCGAATGGTTTCCATTTGAACGATGGAACCTTGAGAAACTTGTTTAAGATCTTGAGATCTAAGATTGGTCTGAACGTTCCCTCTTTTTTGGGAACTATGAACAGATTGGAGTAGAACCCCATCCCTCGTTCTCCTAATGGAACAGGATGAATCACTCCCATTTTTAACAGGTCTTCTACACAATGTAAGAATGCCTGTCTTTTTATGTGGTCTGAAGACAATTGAGACCTGTGGAACCTCCCCCTTGGGGGAAGCCCCTTGAATTCCAGAAGATAACCTTGGGAGACTATTTCTAGTGCCCAAGGATCCAGAACATCTCTTGCCCAAGCCTGAGCGAAGAGAGAGAGTCTGCCCCCCACCAGATCCGGTCCCGGATCGGGGGCCAACATTTCATGCTGTCTTGGTAGCAGTGGCAGGTTTCTTGGCCTGCTTTCCCTTGTTCCAGCCTTGCATTGGTCTCCAGGCTGGCTTGGCTTGAGAAGTATTACCCTCTTGCTTAGAGGACGTAGCACTTGGGGCTGGTCCGTTTCTACGAAAGGGACGAAAATTAGGTTTATTTTTGGCCTTGAAAGACCTATCCTGAGGAAGGGCATGGCCCTTACCCCCAGTGATATCAGAGATAATCTCTTTCAAGTCAGGGCCAAACAGCGTTTTCCCCTTGAAAGGAATGTTAAGGAGTTTGTTCTTGGAAGACGCATCAGCTGACCAAGATTTCAACCAAAGCGCTCTGCGCGCCACAATAGCAAACCCAGAATTCTTTGCCGCTAACCTAGCCAATTGCAAAGTGGCGTCTAGGGTGAAAGAATTAGCCAATTTGAGAGCACGGATTCTGTCCATAATCTCCTCATAAGGAGGAGAATCACTATCGATCGCCTTTACTAGCTCATCGAACCAGAAACACGCGGCTGTAGTGACAGGGACAATGCATGAAATTGGTTGTAGAAGGTAACCCTGCTGAACAAACATCTTTTTAAGCAAACCTTCTAATTTTTTATCCATAGGATCTTTGAAAGCACAACTATCTTCTATGGGTATAGTGGTGCGTTTGTTTAAAGTAGAAACCGCTCCCTCGACCTTGGGGACTGTCTGCCATAAGTCCTTTCTGGGGTCGACCATAGGAAACAATTTTTTAAATATGGGGGGAGGGACGAAAGGTATACCGGGCCTTTCCCATTCTTTATTTACAATGTCCGCCACCCGCTTGGGTATAGGAAAAGCTTCTGGGAGCCCCGGGACCTCTAGGAACTTGTCCATTTTACATAGTTTCTCTGGGATGATCAAATTCTCACAATCATCCAGAGTGGATAATACCTCCTTAAGCAGAGCGCGGAGATGTTCCAACTTAAATTTAAATGTAATCACATCGGGTTCAGCTTGTTGAGAAATTTTCCCTGAATCTGAAATTTCTCCCTCAGACAAAACCTCCCTGGCCCCCTCAGACTGGTGTAGGGGCACTTCAGAACCATTATCATCAGCGTCCTCATGCTCTTCAGTATCTAAAACAGAGCAGTCGCGCTTACGCTGATAAGTGGGCATTTTGGCTAAAATGTTTTTGATAGAATTATCCATTACAGCCGTTAATTGTTGCATAGTAAGGAGTATTGGCGCGCTAGATGTACTAGGGGCCTCCTGAGTGGGCAAGACTCGTGTAGACGAAGGAGGGAATGATGCAGTACCATGCTTACTCCCCTCACTTGAGGAATCATCTTGGGCATCATTTTCAGTGTCACATAAATCACATTTATTTAAATGAGAAGGAACCCTGGCTTCCCCACATTCAGAACACAGTCTATCTGGTAGTTCAGACATGTTAAACAGGCATAAACTTGATAACAAAGTACAAAAAACGTTTTAAAATAAAACCGTTACTGTCACTTTAAATTTTAAACTGAACACACTTTATTACTGCAATTGCGAAAAAGTATGAAGGAATTGTTCAAAATTCACCAAAATTTCACCACAGTGTCTTAAAGCCTTAAAAGTATTGCACACCAAATTTGGAAGCTTTAACCCTTAAAATAACGGAACCGGAGCCGTTTTTAAACTTTAACCCCTTTACAGTCCCTGGTATCTGCTTTGCTGAGACCCAACCAAGCCCAAAGGGGAATACGATACCAAATGACGCCTTCAGAAAGTCTTTTCTATGTATCAGAGCTCCTCACACATGCGACTGCATGTCATGCCTCTCAAAAACAAGTGCGCAATACCGGCGCGAAAATGAGGCTCTGTCTATGATTAGGGAAAGCCCCTAAAGAATAAGGTGTCTAAAACAGTGCCTGCCGATATTATTTTACCAAAATACCCAGATTAAATGATTCCTCAAGGCTAAATATGTGTAATATATGAATCGATTTAGCCCAGAAAATGTCTACAGTCTTAATAAGCCCTTGTGAAGCCCTTATTTACTGTCTGAATAAAAATGGCTTACCGGATCCCATAGGGAAAATGACAGCTTCCAGCATTACATCGTCTTGTTAGAATGTGTCATACCTCAAGCAGCAAAAGACTGCTCACTGTTCCCCCAACTGAAGTTAATTCCTCTCAACAGTCCTGTGTGGAACAGCCATGGATTTTAGTAACGGTTGCTAAAATCATTTTCCTCTTACAAACAGAAATCTTCATCTCTTTTCTGTTTCAGAGTAAATAGTACATACCAGCACTATTTTAAAATAACAAACTCTTGATTGAATAATAAAAACTACAGTTAAACACTAAAAAACTCTAAGCCATCTCCGTGGAGATGTTGCCTGTACAACGGCAAAGAGAATGACTGGGGTAGGCGGAGCCTGGGAGGGATCATGTGACCAGCTTTGCTGGGCTCTTTGCCATTTCCTGTTGGGGAAGAGAATATCCCACAAGTAAGGATGACGCCGTGGACCGGACACACCTATGTTGGAGAAAGGACTATTAGAAGGTCTTTCCTCAGAGGTAACCTCCAAGGAGGAATAGATGACATTTTCACCAGAGCCACAAACCAGATCCTGCAAGGCCAGACAGGAGCTATTAAAATCACAGACACTCTCTCCTGCTTGATACGAGCAATGACTCATGGAAGGAGAGCAAACGGAGGAAATGGGTATGCTATCCCGAAAACCCAAGGGACAGCCAGATCATCTATTAGGGGGACCTGTGGATCTCTTGACCTTGAACCGTACTTTGGAAGCTTGGTGTTTTGACGAGACGCCATTAGATCCAACTCCAGAACCCCCCACCTGAGGGTTATCCTGGAGAACACTTCCAAGTGGAGAGTCCACTCCCCGGGATGAAAAGGCTGTCTGCTCAGAAAATCTGCCTCCCAATTATCCACTACTGGAATGTGGATGGCAGATAGGAGACAATCGTGAATTCTGCCCACTGCAGAATGCGAGTCACCTCCTTCATGGCCAAGGAACTCAGAGTTCCTCCCTGGTGGTTGATGTATCCAAGTAAGGGCCAGCACTCCTGCAAATAGTGCACGTGAAGACTGGGGTGAAACTGCCTAACCCCACCAGTGATTCGGTAAACATGAAATGTCCACAGCACTGTATATATTAAATGTTTCCTTTATTCAGACATATATAAAACAGCAACGTTTCGTGACTGTGTGTCACTTAGCATGATTAGCATGTGGACATTTCATGTTTACCGAATCCCTGGTGGTTGATGTGAGCCACTGTGGTGATGTTGTCCGACTGGAATCTGATAAAATGGACTAAAAAGATAATTGAGGCTATGCTGTCAAGGCATTGAAGATTGCTCTCAACTCCAAGATGTTTATGGGAAGAGAAGACTCTTCCCGAGACCACAAGCCCTGAGTCTTCAGAGAAACCCAAACAGCTCCCCAGCCTGACAGGCTGGTGTCCGTAGGCCAAATCACCCAGGAAGGTCTCAGGAAGTAAGTGCCCAGAGACAGATGTTCCTGTGAAATCCACCATGAGAGAGTCTTTTGTTAGGGGGTCCAGATTTATCCTCTGCGATAAATCTGAATGGTCTCCATTCCATTGACTGAGCATGCAAAGCTGCAGCGGTCGCTGATGGGACTGAGCAAAAGGAATAAATGTCCATGGAAGCCACCATCAGACCAATCACCTCCATGCATTGAGCCACTGATGGACGAAAGGCAAGAAGCTTGGATTTTATGACCTCCGTCAGGAAAATCTTCATGGACAGGGTATCTACAATTGTCCCTATGAAACACACTTTTGTAGTTGGAACTAGAGAACTCTTTTCCAGATTCACCTTCCACCCGTGGGAATGTAGAAAATACAACATCTCTGTAGAAGATTTTGCTAGTTGAAAAGATGATGCCTGAACCTAGATGTCGTCTAGATAAGGCACCACAGCAATTCCCTGGGATTTGATCACTGCCAATAGGGCTCCCAGTACCTTTGTGAATATTCTGGAAGCTGTGGCAAGACCAAACGGAAGGGCAATAAACTGGGAATGCATGTCCAGAAAGGCAAACCTTAGAAACTGGTAATGATCCCTGTGAATGGGAACATGTAAATATGCGTCCTTCAGGTCTATGGTCGTCATGAACTGACCTTCCTGGACCAATGGAACAAATAGTTTCCATCTTGAAGGACGGAACCCTGAGGAATTTGTTAAGACACTTTAAATCTAGGATAGTACGAAAAGTTCCCTTCTTTTAGGGAACCACAAATAGATTTGAATAGAATCCTATACCTTGTTTCTTTACAGGGACTGGTACAATAACTCCCAGGGAGGATAGGTCCTTTACGCAATTTAAGAAGGCATCCCTCTACCTTGTTTTGAGGATAGTCTTGACAGGAGAAATTTGCCCTTTAGTGGGCAAGACTTGAATCCTATTTTGTAACCCTGGGATACTATGTCCACAGCTCATGGATCTGGGACATTGCATATCCAAGTCTGTGGAAAACGAGAGCCTGCCCCCCATATGATCCAAACTCTGATCGGGGCGGACCCTTCATGCTGATTTAAAGTCAGCTGAAGGCTTTTTGTTTTGTTTTCCCTTGTTCCAGGGCTGGCTGGATTTCCAAGTGGACCTGGATTGGTCTGGTTTGGAAGAGGAGGACGAAAATTAGAAGTTTGTCAACCTCTAGGTCTATTCTTCTTGTCCTGAGGTAGGAAAGATCCCTTTCCACCCGTAATCTCTGAAATGATTTTTGCCAGACCAGGTCCAAACAAACAGAGTTTTACCCTTATATGGTAAAGCCAAAAGCTTGGCCTTTAAAGAAACTTCAGTCGACCAAGATTTTAACCACAGAGCTCTGCGGTCTAGTATAGTGAAGCTAGACATCTTAGCTCCCAGTCTAATTATCTGCATGTTGGCTTCACAGATAAAGGTATTGGCTAGTTTAAGAGTTTTGATCCTATCTTGGATCTCCTCTACCGTAGTCTCTTCTAAAATAAGGTCAGACAAGGCATCGCACGAATAAGATGCTGCTCCGCAACCGTGGCAATACTCGCCGCAGGTTGCCACTGTAATCCTTGATGGATATACATCATATCCATTGGGTCCTTAAAAGAGCAGCTATCCTCTATGGGAATGGTAGTTCTTTTAGCAAGAGTAGAAATAGCTCCATCTACTTTAGGCACAGTGCGCCATGAGTCATGAATAGAGTCAGCAACAGGAAACATTTTTTTAAAAACAGGGGAAGGGGAAAAAAGGAACTCCTGGCTTGTCCAATTCCTGAGCTATAATTTCAGACATCTTCTTTGGAAAAAGAAAAACCTCCTCAGAAGATAGAGAATCAAACTCTATCCAGTTTAGAAGACTTTGTGGGGTTGACAGCAACCGAAGGTTCAGAGTCGTCCAAAGTAGCTAGAACCTCCTTCAGTAGTAACCGGAGGTGTTCAAGCTTAAATCTAAAATTAACCTCTTCAGATTCTGAAGATGTTTCTGCTAATGTGTCAGAGTCTGAGAATTCACCTTCAGAAGCTACTGAAGTATTCTCCTCATCAGACAATTGAGAAAGGTTGACCAATGCAGACTTTGAGAGATCAGAAGCCTTACTAGCAGGCATATGTTTAGATTTCCTCTTACCCGAAGAAGGGAAAGCTGACAAAGCCACCGATACTGCAGAAGTAATCTGAGCGGCAAAATCCCCAGGGAAATAAACATCCCCAGGTGGATGAGAGGACACAGAAGGCACAGTATGAGAAACAATTAAGGCTTGGGGCGTTTGAGCTGAGGCATGTCACGCACAGCATTATCCTGAGAGACACTTGGCTCAGAAGGGAGTAATTTTGTCTTTAAATTTTAAAGTTTTAGATAAACATGAGGAACAAAATTGCATTGGCAGAACAATTTGAGCCTCTAAACATAGTAATCATTTATCTACAGACAGAGACTGATCTAAATCTGAATCCATAACTACAGAATTCAGAGAAAAATAAAATATTTTTTAAATTTTAGTAGAAAAATGTATCATTAAAATATTAGAGAGCAAAATAAAAACAAATCCTACAAAGCAACCTCAGATTGCCTGAGGCTCCTACCAGACAGGATTGACACCCCACTAGTCAGAGGAAGCAAAACTCTCCTGCAAATATTTTCTCCTCTTAGTACAAACGATTTGTTTGAAGAAAAATGTCAGATTGCAAAGCCGACAGTGATCCTCAATGTGAGACTTCAACGCATTACAAGCTCACTAAGCGAAAGTGCGGGCTTCACGTGAGCGGATCGAAAAAATAACTGCCACTTGAAAGAGCATGAAAAAGTAAACGGCTCAAAGTTTTCCTCTACCGCTATCCTAAACTTGTGAAAAAGCCTCTCTGAACTGATCTAAACATGTCTGTCATAATAAAGCCTCTTGCATTCTGCTGCCTGCCATAATCATAAGATGTATCCTTAACTAATAACGATATCTTTGTCACAAAATGTGCCATAATCTGTCCTTAAGATGTATCCTTAAAGGGACAGTCATGTCCAAAAAAACCTTTCATGTTTCAAATAGGGCATGTAATTTTAAACAACTTTCCAATTTACTTTTTTCACCAATTTTGCTTTGTTCTCTTGGTATTATTAGTTGAAAGCTAAACCTAGTAGGTTCATATGCTAATTTCTAAGACCTTGAAGGCCGCCTCTAATCTAAATGCATTTTGATAGTTTTTCACCACTAGAGGGCATTAGTTCATGTGTTTCATATAGATAACATTGACCTCATGCACGTGAATTTACCATGGAGACAGCTCTGATTGGCTAAAATGCAAGTCTGTCAAAAGAACTGAAATAAGGGTGCAGTCTGCTGAGGCTTAGAAACAAGGTAATTACAGAGGCAAAACATGTATAATTATAACTGTGTTGGTTATGCAAAACTGGGGAATTGGTAATTAAAGGATTATCTATCTTTTAAAACAACCAAAATTCCGGTGTTGACTTTCCCTTTAAGTAATAATGATATTTATGTCCCATAATGGATCCGTATGAGTATTAACCTTTTAAGTGCTGCTGTCCTTCAGTACCTAGAAGGCAAAGGCACTTACCTTAGATCCAGCTGCAGGACAGATGCTGCTACTTAGGTGTGACAGGTACTTCACTCCCTGTCATGGACCTGTAGGAGAGGAAAGAACAGAGTACCCAACTCTGGCTTTCTACAAAGGGGTAGCAAAATGTTAAAAGTAAAGAAAAGACTACCTCACCACCTTTTAACTGCTAAAAGACACCACTACTCTTACTAAAGAGATTGACGTGGACACAGCTAGACCCCAATCCTTGCTTGCAGGGAAAAGTTCCCATAAAAGGATAAAATATCTTCAAACACCAACTTCGCCCATCCTCCATTGACAAAGGCAAAGAGAATGACTGGGGATTATGGGGTAAGAGAATTTACAATTAACAGCTTTGCTGAGGTGCTTGTTGCCTCCTCCTGCTGGCCAAGAGTTGAATATCCCACTATTAATTGGAATGACGTTGTGGACTCTCCATGCCATAGAAAAGAAAATACATCTACATATTATTCTCAGGATAATGTTTGCTTTGAATACTTTGTCTAGCATGTATTTACTTTTTAATATCCCTTTAAAATGTTTAAAAAAAAAAAACATTAAGTTACAACTAAAACAGATTCAATTATATATACATTACCTGCTTTTTTAGCCAGGTATCGCCCCGCGGCCAGACTTTGGTGATAGATGACGCCATCAATTTCTAAAACTGGAAGTTTTCCATATGGAATAGCTGTACAAAAATAAATAGTAGAATATTTCAGCAAAGGATTCCATAGTTTATTTTTTTTTTAAATATATTATATTCTATTTGGCATAATTCTGATCTTTTTACAGATATCAGAGTCTTGTTTCAAACATTTTTACTAGAACAATATGTTTAGTCCTTCAAATCCTGAGAATTGTAGGTCAATCAGTTCAGTAGATATTGAAATGGGAAATGTTATTAAAATACAGTAAAATTAGCTATAAACATACAGTATATATTAAAATATCTTTTAGACTTACAGAAAAGTAAGAAAGAAACATTGTAATATCAAGGTTATGCTGTAAATACTTTGGAATCAAAGAATGTTTAAGATACATACCTGCACATTATTAAAGAAAAAATTAGTTATGTTCTTATATATGCATAATAGTAATTAATAGGACATTAAAATATGGAAATTAAAACTACCAAAATTTACATACAGTATGCTAACTCTACTAGAAGTAAGCTTTTTACACGTGTTGGGTAGCACTCGTATTACAAGTTGAAAGTTTTCACTCACATGCTAAGCCGGTGCGTGCAAAAAGCCAAAGTTAGAATATTGTAATAACGTTAAACGTATTCACCATATAAGTTAATGGAGCAAGAAAAGTGGAAAAAACACCCTAATTGCAGGCAAACCCAACGGCTTATTCTCGAGTGCGCTAACCCAACATAAAAAACAGAATTTATGCTTACTTGATAAATTTCTTTCTCTTGTGATGTATCGAGTCCACGGATTCATCCATACTTGTGGAATATTCTCCTTCCTAACAGGAAGTGGCAAAGAGAGCACCCACAGCAGAGCTGTCTATATAGCTCCTCCCTTAGCTCCACCCCCCGTCATTCGACCGAAGGCTAGGAAGAAAAAGGAGAAACTATAGGGTGCAGAGGTGACTGAAGTTTTTTAAATAAAAATATACTACCTGTCTTAAACAGACAGGGCTGACCGTGGACTCGATACATCACAAGAGAAAGAAATTTATCAGGTAAGCATAAATTCTGTTTTCTCTTGTAAGATGTATCAAGTCCACGGATTCATCCATACTTGTGGGATACCAATACCAAAGCTTTAGGACACGGATGAAGGGAGGGACAAGACAGGTACCTTAAACGGAAGGCACCACTGCTTGTAGAACCTTTCTCCCAAAAATAGCCTCCGAAGTAGCAAAAGTATCGAATTTGGAAAATTTGGAAAAAGTATGAAGCGAAGACCAAGTCGCCGCCTTACAAATCTGTTCAACAGAAGCCTCATTTTTAAAAGCCCATGTGGAAGCCACTGCTCTAGTAGAATGAGCAGTAATCCTTTCAGGAGGCTGCTGGCCAGCAGTCTCATAAGCCAAACGGATGATGCTTTTCAGCCAAAAAGAAAGAGATGTAGCCGTAGCTTTTTGGCCTCTCCGCTTACCAGAATAAACAACAAACAATGAAGATGTTTGACGGAAATCTTTGGTTGCTTGTAACTAGAACTTTAGAGCACGAACCACATCAAGATTGTGCAACAGACGTTCCCTCTTTGAAGAAGGATTAGGACACAGCGAAGGAACAACAATTTCCTGATTGATATTCCTATTAGAAACAACCTTAGGAAGGAATCCAGGTTTGGTACGCAAAACCACCTTATCTGCATGGAAAACAAGATAAGGTGAGTCACACTGTAAAGCAGATAACTCAGAAACTCTTCGGGACGAAGAGATAGCTACTAAAATCAGAACTTTCCAAGATACAAGCTTAATATCTATGGAATGCATAGGTTCAAACGGAACCCCTTGAAGAACTTTAAGAACTAAGTTTAGGCTCCATGGCAGAGCAACAGGTTTGAATACAGGCTTGATTCTGACTAAAGCCTGACTAAATGCTTGAACATCTGGGACATCTGCCAGACGCTTGTGTAAAAGAATAGACAACGCAGAAATTTGTCCTTTTAAGGAGCTAGCCGATAATCTCTTCTCCAATCCTTCTTGGAGAAAAGACAATATTCTAGGAATCCTAATCTTACTCCATTAGTAACCCTTGGATTCACACCAATAAAGATATTTGCGCCAAACCTTATGATAGATTTTCCTGGTGACAGGCTTTCTAGCATGAATCAGGGTATCAATGACCGACTCAGAGAAACCACGCTTTGATAAAATCAAGCGTTCAATCTCCAGGCAGTCAGACGCAGAGAAATTAGATTTGGATGCTTGAATGGACCTTGGATTAGAAGGTCCTGTGTCATTGGTAGAGTCCACGGTGGAACAGATGACATGTCCACTAGGTCTGCATACCAAGTCATGCGTGGCCACGCAGGTGCTATCAGAATCACCGAAGCTCCCTCCTGCTTGATTCTGGCAACCAGACGTGGGAGGAGAGGAAACAGTGTTAATACATAGGCCAGTTTGAAGGACCAAGGCACTGCTAGAGCATCTATCAGTGCCGCCTGGGGATCCTGGGACCTGGACCCGTAACATGGAAGCTTGGCGTTCTGCTGGGACGCCATCAGATCCAATTCTGGTGTGCCCCATAGCTGAGTCAGCTGGGCAAATACTTCCGGATGGAGCTCCCACTCCCCCGGATGAAAAGTCTGACGACTTAGGAAATCCGCCTCCCAGTTCTCTACCCCTGGGATATAGATTGCTGAAAGATGGCAAGAGTGAGTTTCCGCCCATCGGATTATTTTGGTTACTTCCATCATCGTTAGAGGACTCCGTGTTCCTCCTTGGTGATTGATGTAAGCTACAGTCGTGATGTTGTCCGACTGAAATCTGATGAATTTGGCCGCAGCTAGCCGAGGCCACGCCTGAAGCGCATTGAATATCGCTCTCAGTTCTAGAATGTTTATCGGGAGGAGAGTATCCTCCTGAGACCATAAGCCCTGTGCTTTCAGGGAGTTCCAGACTGCACCCCAGCCTAGCAGGCTGGCATCTGTCGTTACAATAATCCACTATGGCCTGCGGAAACACATTGCCTGAGCCAGGTGGTCCTGAGACAACCACCCGAGAAGAGAATCTCTGGTCTCCTAATCCAGATGTATTTGCGGAGATAAATCTGCATAATCCCCATTCCACTGTTTGAGCATGCACAGTTGCAGTGATCTGAGGTGTAGGCGGGCAAAAGGAACTATGTCCATTGCCGCTACCATGAGTCCGATTACCTCCATACACTGAGCCACTGATGGCCGAGAAATGGAATGAAGAGCTCGGCAAGTGGTTAAGAGTTTTGATTTTCTGACCTCCGTCAGAAATATTTTAATTTCTACCGAGTCTATCAGAGTCCCTAGGAAGGAAACTCTTGTGAGAGGGAAGAGAGAACTCTTTTTTATGTTCACCTTCCACCCGTGAGATCTCAGAAAAGCCAACACGATGTCCGTGTGAGACTTGGTTAACTGGAAAGTCGACGCCTGAATTAAGATGTCGTCTAGATAAGGCGCCACTGCTATGCCCCGCGGTCTTAAAACTGCCAAAAGGGACCCTAGCACCTTTGTGAAAATCCTGGGAGCCATGGCCAACCCGAAGGGAAGGGCCACAAACTGGTAATGCCTGTCCAGAAAGGTGAATCTGAGGAACTGATGATGATCTCTGTGAATAGGGATGTGTAGATACGCATCCTTTAAGTCCACGGTAGTCATATATTGACCCTCCTGGATCAGAGGTAGAATAGTCCGAACAGTGTCGATCTTGAATGATGGTACTCTGAGGAACTTGTTTAGAATTTTGAGATCCAAGATTGGTCTGAAAGTTCCCTCTTTTTTGGGAACCACAAACAGGTTTGAGTAAAATCCTAGCCCTTGTTCCTCTTTTGGAACTGGGCAGATCACTCCCATGGTATGTAGGTCTTCTACACAGCGTAAGAACGCCTCTCTCTTTGTCTGATTTGCAGACAATTGAGAAACGTGAAATCTCCCCCTTGGAGGGTAGTCTTTGAAGTCCAGAAGATATCCCTGGGACACAATTTCTAACGCCCAGGAATCATGAACATCTCCTGCCCAAGCCTGAGCAAAGAGAGAGAGTCTGCCCCCTACTAGATCCGGTCCCGGATCGGGGGCTACCCCTTAATGCTGTCTTGGAGGCAGCAGCCGGCTTCTTGGCCTGTTTACCCTTGTTCCAAGCCTGGTTAGGTCTCCAGACTGACTTGGATTGGGCAAAATTCCCCTCTTGATTTGCAGCAGGGGAAGCTGAAGTGGGACCACTCTTGAAGTTCCAAAAGGAACGAAAATTATTTTTTTTGGTCCTCAGTTTATTTGTTTTATCTTGAGGGAGGGCGTGGCCTTTCCCTCCAGTGATGTCTGAAATAATCTCTTTCAGTTCAGGCCTAAATAGGGTCTTTCCTTTGAAAGGGATGTTCAAAAGTTTAGATTTTGATGACACATCAGCAGACCAGGACTTAAGCCATAACGCCCTGCGTGCTAAAAAAGCAAAACCTGATTCTTTGCCGCTAATTTAGCCAGTTGGAAAGCGGCATCTGTAATGAAAGAATTAGCCAATTTAAGGGCCTTAATTCTATCCATAATATCCTCTAATGGAGTCTCCATCTGAAGAGCCTCTTCTAGAGCCTCGAACCAGAAAGCAGCTGCAGTAGTTACAGGAACAATGCACGCAATAGTTTGGAGAAGAAAACCTTCATGAACAAAAATTTTCTTTAGGAGACCCTCTAATTTTTTATCCATAGGATCTTTGAAAGCACAACTGTCTTCAATAGGTATAGTCGTACGATTAGCGAGAGTAGAAACAGCTCCCTCAACCTTAGGAACCGTCCGCCACGAGTTCCGCATGGTGTCAGATATGAGAAACATTTTCTTAAAAACAGGAGGGGGAGCGAACGGTATACCTGGTCTATCCCACTCCTTAGTAACAATATTCACAATCCTCTTAGGGACTGGAAAAACATAAGTGTAAACAGGAACCTCTAAGTATTTGTCCATTTTACACAATTTCTCTGGGACCACAATAGGGTCACAATCATCCAGAGTTGCTAATACCTCCCTGAGCAACAAGCGAAGGTGTTCAAGCTTAAATTTAAAGGCCGTCATATCAGAATCTGTCTGAGGGAGCATCTTTCCTGTTAATCAGAAATCTCTCCCTCAGATAGCAAATCTCTTACCCCTACTTCAGAACATTGTGAGGGTATATCGGATACGGCTACTAAAGCGTCAGAAGGCTCAGCAGTTGTTCTTAACCCAGAGCTGTCACACTTTCCTTGTAAACCAGGCAGTTTAGATAAAACCGCTGTGAGGGTTGTATTCATAACTGTGGCCATGTCTTGTAAAGTAAATGAAGTCGACGCACTAGAGGTACTAGGCGTCACTTGTGCTGGCGTTACTGGTTGTGACACTTAGGGAGAGCTAGATGGCAAACCCTCAGTTACTTCTGTCTGAGAATCATCTATTGCTATATTTTTAAGTGCTAAAATATGCTCTTTATAATTTATAGACATATCAGTGCAAGCGGGACACATTCTAAGAGGGGGTGCCACAATGGCTTCTAAACACATTGAACATGGATTTTCCTTGGTGTCAGACATGTTAAACAGGCTAATAATGAAATAAGCAAGCTTGGAAAACACTTTATTCAAAGTAAACAATACTTAGAAAAAAACGGTACTGTGCCTTTAAGAAAAAAAAGATGCACAAACTCTGCAAAACAGTGTAAAAAAGCAGTAAACTTTACGAAATTTTTACAGTAGAATCATAAAGCCTTAGTAAGTTTGCACAGCCAGCCAAATAAACGATTAACCCCTTAATGTAAAAACCGGATTGACAAAACGTCAAAAAACAGAATTTATGTTTACCTGATAAATTACTTTCTCCAACGGTGTGTCCGGTCCACGGCGTCATCCTTACTTGTGGGATATTCTCTTCCCCAACAGGAAATGGCAAAGAGCCCAGCAAAGCTGGTCACATGATCCCTCCTAGGCTCCGCCTACCCCAGTCATTCGACCGACGTTAAGGAGGAATATTTGCATAGGAGAAACCATATGTTACCGTGGTGACTGTAGTTAAAGAAAATAAATTATCAGACCTGATTAAAAAAACCAGGGCGGGCCGTGGACCGGACACACCGTTGGAGAAAGTAATTTATCAGGTAAACATAAATTCTGTTTTCTCCAACATAGGTGTGTCCGGTCCACGGCGTCATCCTTACTTGTGGGAACCAATACCAAAGCTTTAGGACACGGATGAAGGGAGGGAGCAAATCAGGTCACCTAAATGGAAGGCACCACGGCTTGCAAAACCTTTCTCCCAAAAATAGCCTCAGAAGAAGCAAAAGTATCAAAGTTGTAAAATTTAGAAAAAGTGTGCAGTGAAGACCAAGTCGCTGCCTTACATATCTGATCAACAGAAGCCTCGTTCTTGAAGGCCCATGTGGAAGCCACAGCCCTAGTGGAGTGAGCTGTGATTCTTTCAGGAGGCTGCCGTCCGGCAGTCTCATAAGCCAATCGGATAATGCTTTTAATCCAGAAGGAGAGAGAGGTAGAAGTTGCTTTTTGACCTCTCCGTTTACCCGAATAAACAACAAACAAAGACGAAGTTTGTCTGAAATCCTTAGTAGCTGCTAAGTAAAATTTGAGAGCACGAACTACATCCAAGTTGTGCAACAAACGTTCCTTCTTTGAAACTGGATTAGGACACAAAGAAGGCACAACTATCTCCTGGTTAATGTTTTTGTTAGAAACAACTTTTGGAAGAAAACCAGGTTTAGTACGCAAAACCACCTTATCTGCATGGAACACCAGATAAGGAGAAGAACACTGCAGAGCAGATAATTCTGAAACTCTTCTAGCAGAAGAAAATGCAACCAAAAACAAAACTTTCCAAGATAATAACTTAATATCAACGGAATGTAAGGGTTCAAACGGAACCCCCTGAAGAACTGAAAGAACTAGGTTGAGACTCCAAGGAGGAGTCAAAATTTTGTAAACAGGCTTGATTCTAACCAGAGCCTGAACAAAGGCTAGAACATCTGGCACAGCTGCCAGCTTTTTGTGAAGTAACACAGACAAGGCAGAAATCTGTCCCATCAAGGAACTTGCAGATAATCCTTTTTCCAATCCTTCTCGAAGGAAGGATAGACTCTTAACCTTGTCCCAAGGGAATCCTGCAGATTCACACCAACAGGTATACCAAATTATGTGGTAATTTTTCTGGTTACAGGCTTTCAGGCCTGAACAAGAGTATTAATAACAGAATCTGAGAACCCTCGCTTTGATAAGATCAAGCGTTCAATCTCCAAGCAGTCAGCTGGAGTGGGTCGAACGGACCTAGAACAAGAAGGTCTCGTCTCAAAGGTAGCTTCCATGGTGGAGCCGATGACATATTCACCAGATCTGCATACCAAGTCCTGCGTGGCCACGCAGGAGCTATCAAAATCACCGACGCCCTCTCCTGATTGATCCTGGCTACCAGCCTGGGGATGAGAGGAAACGGCGGGAACACATAAGCTAGTTTGAAGGTCCAAGGTGCTACTAGTGCATCCACTAGAGCCGCCTTGGGATCCCTGGATCTGTACCCGTAGTAAGGAACTCTGAAGTTCTGACGAGAGGCCATCAGATCCATGTCTGGAATGCCCCACGGTTGAGTGACTTGGGCAAAGATTTCCGGATGGAGTTCCCACTCCCCCGGATGCAATGTCTGACGACTCAGAAAATCCGCTTCCCAATTTTCCACTCCTGGGATGTGGATAGCAGACAGGTGGCAGGAGTGAGACTCCGCCCATAGAATGATTTTGGTCACTTCTTCCATCGCTAGGGAACTCCTTGTTCCCCCCTGATGGTTGATGTATGAACTTGGCCCTCGCTAGCTGAGGCCAAGCTTTGAGAGCATTGAATATCGCTCTCAGTTCCAGAATATTTATCGGTAGAAGAGATTCTACCCGAGACCAAAGACCCTGAGCTTTCAGGGATCCCCAGACCGCGCCCCAGCCCATCAGACTGGCGTCGGTCGTGACAATGACCCACTCTGGTCTGCGGAAGGTCATCCCTTGTGACAGGTTGTCCAGGGACAGCCACCAACGGAATGAGTCTCTGGTCCTCTGATTTACTTGTATCTTCGGAGACAAGTCTGAATAGTCCCCTGAGCATGAACAATTGTAATGGTTTTAGATGAATGCGCACAAAAGGAACTATGTCCATTGCCGCTACCATCAAACCTATCACTTCCATGCACTGCGCTATGGAAGGAAGAGGAACGGAATGAAGTATCCGACAAGAGTCTAGAAGTTTTGTTTTTCTGGCTTCTGTCAGAAAAATCCTCATTTCTAAGGAGTCTATTATAGTTCCCAAGAAGGGAACCCTCGTTGACGGAGATAGAGAACTCTTTTCCACGTTCACTTTCCATCCGTGAGATCTGAGAAAGGCCAGGACAATGTCCGTGTGAGCCTTTACTTGAGGAAGGGACGACGCTCGAATCAGAATGTCGTCCAAGTAAGGTACTACAGCAATGCCCCTTGGTCTTAGCACCGCCAGAAGGGACCCTAGTACCTATGAGAAAATCCTAGGAGCAGTGGCTAATCCGAAAGAAAACGCCACGAACTGGAAATGCTTGTCCAGGAATGCAAACCTTAGGAACCGATGATGTTCCTTGTGGATAGGAATATGTAGATACGCATCCTTGAAATCCACCTTGGTCATGAATTGACCTTCCTGGATGGAAGGAAGAAGTGTTCGAATGGTTTCCATCTTGAACGATGGAACCTTGAGAAACTTGTTCAAGATCTTGAGATCTAAGATTGGTCTGAACGTTCCCTCTTTTTTGGGAACTATGAACAGATTGGAGTAGAACCCCATCCCTTGTTCTCCTAATGGAACAGGATGAATCACTCTAAGCCATCTCCGTGGAGATGTTGCCTGTACAACGGCAAAGAGAATGACTGGGGTAGGCGGAGCCTAGGAGGGATCATGTGACCAGCTTTGCTGGGCTCTTTGCCATTTCCTGTTGGGGAAGAGAATATCCCACAAGTAAGGATGACGCCGTGGACCGGACACACCTATGTTGGAGAAACCGGTATAAAAATGTTCAGCACCTTGCCACAGCTCTGCTGTGGCGCCTACCTGCCCTTTAGGATAGATTTGTGGGGAAAAACCTTCTTTTAGGCCCTCAAACACAGCAGGACCCTCTGGAGAAGCAGCTGGATGTCTTCAGAGTAAAAGAAACTGCGCAACTGAGGCGCAAAAATAGGCCCCTCCCACCTCACTCGATGTTAGTGGGGCCTAAAAGAAACACACCAAAGTGTTTCTAAACTAGCCATGTGGGTTAATAACCCTTAAATCAGCCACAATGACCCCTTAAAGTCCTTCAAAAAACGTTAAGTTTTCAATAAAAAAAACCTTTTTCCCATAAATGCCACCAGTAACAAATGAGCCCTTTATGCAAGCTTGGATTCTCTATTAAGTGTCTGAATACAGCTTACCCTTCCCTCATGGGGATATTGTCAGCCTTTTCTAGAATTATCACAGTCTGTCTAGAAAAAAATTGACTGAACATACCTCTATGCAGCTTAGCATGCAAACCGTTCCCCCAACTGAAGTTGTCCTGTACTCCTCAGCCTCTGTGGGAACAGCAGTGTATCTTAGTTACAAAGTGCTAAGATCATCATCCTCCTTGCAGAAATCTTCATCTCTTTTCTGCCAGAGAGTGAATAGTACACACCGGTACCATTTAAAATAACAAACTTTTGCTTGAGAAAATAAAAAACATAATTTATGCTTACCTGATAAATTTATTTCTCTTGTAGTGTATCCAGTCCACGGATCATCCATTACTTGTGGGATATTCTCCTTCCCAACAACAGGAAGTTGCAAGAGGATCACCCACAGCAGAGCTGCTATATAGCTCCTCCCCTCACTGCCATATCCAGTCATTCGACCGAAACAAGCGGAGAAAGGAGAAACCATAGGGTGCAGTGGTGACTGTAGTTTAATTAAAATTTAGACCTGCCTGAAAAGGACAGGGCGGGCCGTGGACTGGATACACTACAAGAGAAATAAATTTATCAGGTAAGCATAAATTATGTTTTCTCTTGTTAAGTGTATCCAGTCCACGGATCATCCATTACTTGTGGGATACCAATACCAAAGCTAAAGTACACGGATGATGGGAGGGACAAGGCAGGAACTTAAACGGAAGGAACCACTGCCTGTAGAACCTTTCTCCCAAAAACAGCCTCCGAAGAAGCAAAAGTATCAAATTTGTAAAATTTGGAAAAAGTATGAAGGGAAGACCAAGTTGCAGCCTTGCAAATCTGTTCAACAGAGGCCTCATTTTTAAAGGCCCAGGTGGAAGCCACAGCTCTAGTAGAATGAGCTGTAATACTTTCAGGAGGCTGCTGTCCAGCAGTCTCATAGGCTAAACGGATTATGCTCCGAAGCCAAAAAGAAAGAGAGGTTGCCGAGGCCTTCTGACCTCGCCTCTGTCCAGCGTAAACAACAAACAGGTTAGATGTTTGGCGAAAATCTTTAGTAGCCTGTAAGTAAAACTTCAAGGCACGGACTACGTCTAGATTATGCAAAAGACGTTCCTTCTTTGAAGAAGGATTAGGACATAATGATGGAACAACAATCTCTTGATTTATATTCTTGTTAAAAACCACCTTAGGTAAAAACCCAGGTTTTGTACGCAGAACAACTTTATCTGAATGAAAGATCAGATAAGGAGAATCACAATGTAAGGCAGATAACACAGAGACTCTTCGAGCCGAGGAAATAGCCATCAGAAAAAGAACTTTCCATGAAAGAAGTTTGATATCAATAGAATGAAGGGGTTCAAACGGAACCCCTTGAAGAACTTTAAGAACCAAGTTTAAGCTCCATGGAGGAGCAGCAGGTTTAAACACAGGCTTAATTCTAACTAAAGCCTGACAAAATGCCTGAACGTCTGGAACTTCTGCCAGACGCTTGTGTAAAAGAATAGACAGAGCAGAAATCTGTCCCTTTAAAGAACTAGCTGATAATCCTTTGTCCAAACCCTCTTGGAGGAAGGACAATATCCTCGGAATCCTAACCCTACTCCATGAGTAATTCTTGGATTCACACCAATGAAGATATTTACGCCATATCTTGTGGTAAATTTTCCTGGTGGCAGGCTTTCGTGCCTGTATTAAGGTATCAATTACTGACTCGGAGAAGCCACGCTTTGATAGGATCAAGCGTTCAAACTCCATGCAGTCAGTCTCAGAGAAAGTAGATTCGCATGATTGAAAGGACCTTGTATTAGAAGGTCTTGTCTCAGAGGCAGAGTCCATGGTGGAAAGGATGACATGTCCACTAGGTCTGCATACCAGGTCCTGCGTGGCCACGCAGGCGCTATCAATATCACCGATGCTCTTTCCTGTTTGATTTTGGCAATCAGACGAGGGAGCAGAGGAAACGGAGGAAACACATAAGCCAGGTTGAAGAACCAAGGCGCTGCTAGAGCATCTATCAGTGCCGCTTCTGGGTCCCTGGACCTGGATCCGTAACAAGGAAGCTTGGTGTTCTGGCGAGACTCCATGAGATCCAATTCTGGTTTGCCCCAACGGAGAACCAATTGAGCAAACACCTCCGGATGGAGTTCCCATTCCCCCGGATGAAAAGTCTGACGACTTAGAAAATCCGCCTCCCAGTTCTCTACGCTCGGGATATGGATCGATGATAGGTGGCAAGAGTGAGTCTCTGCCCAGCGAATTATCTTGGAGACTTCTGACATCGCTAGGGAACTCCTGTTTCCCCCTTGATGGTTGATGTAAGCCACAGTCGTGATGTTGTCCGACTGAAATCTGATGAACCTCAGTGTTGCTAGCTGAGGCCAAGCCAGAAGAGCATTGAATATTGCTCTTAACTCCAGAATATTTATTGGGAGGAGTTTCTCCTCCTGAGTCCATGAACCCTGAGCCTTCAGGGAGTTCCAGACTGCACCCCAACCTAGAAGGCTGGCATCTGTTGTTACAATTGTCCAATCTGGTCTGCGAAAGGTCATACCCTTGGACAGATGGGCCCGAGACAACCACCAGAGAAGAGAATCTCTGGTTTCCTGATCCAGATTTAGTAGAGGGGACAAATCTGTGTAATCCCCATTCCACTGACTGAGCATGTATAATTGCAGCGGTCTGAGATGC